>NC_081850.1:49300584-49583084 GCF_963259705.1 Myotis daubentonii
CCCCCACACATGGGCAGCCTCCCTCACTATCAACATCCAGCACCAGAGTGAGACAATTGTTACCATCATAAACCTATGTGGACACATCATTATCGCCCACCCAAGTCCACAGCTTATGTAAGAATTCACCCTTGGTGTTGTACATTCTTAGAGTTTTGATAAATGTATAATGGCATGTAGCCACCATTATAGTATCATACAGAGTCATTTCATGGCCCTACAATCCTCTCTTCTCTGCCTGCCTATTCATCCTTTCCTCCGAAGCCCTGGCAACCACTGATTTTTTACTGTCTCCATAGTTTTGCCTTTTCCAGAATGGCATATGTAGAGTTGAAATCATATAACCTTTTCAGGCTGGCTTTTTTCACTTAGTAATATGCAGTTCAGTTTCTTCCATGTCTTGCTGTTGACCTTCAGCTACAAAACCAGTTGAATACAGTCTACAACTTCATTATTCCACTAATTTCAAAGCTTCCTTTTTCAGCATCACAGGCTGGACTTCTCCCTGCTCCTCTTATGTCTCTAGTTTCTATGGGGTTAGGGGCTGGAAGAGGGATTGCTGATAAGAAGCAAATGTCTCTTTACTTTTCAATGATCATCCTCTCCTTTGCTGTCACTGTTTCTCAGCTAACACCACTGTGGATCAGGTGCCACCTGAGGGCAGCCAGGGTACAAACAAGAAGGCTCAGTCATAGACGCTTTCTACAGTGCCCATTTATCCTTTCCGAATGATGAGAGAGCAGGGTCTCCTGCTGGCTACTTTCTGCTCCACCATCTTTCTTCATCCACTTCTTATTTCAGTACCCACAGTCTGCTGCCTAAACAGAAGCCTAAATGCCAAATGAGGTTCCCATCTCCCCTTCTTAAGGCACCCCCATCTTTACGAGGACTTCTCTTGAAGCCTTTACCTGATTTCAGGTTGAAGGTGTGGGAACAGAGAGAAGGGGAAGAGAAAGAAATGAGGTCTCTTCAGGAACATTCCGACACTGGCCCCAGACCAATGGCCCCGTTGCTCTCGCTCACTACCCTCCCCACGTCTCTCCCTATACCAACAGAGAGGACAGGTTATCAAGGGTGGTTATGGTAGGGCTTTTTCTGTTAGGGGAGCAGGATCTGATCCAGCTGTCAGATATTGTGTTGAACCCTGACCGAAACAGAAGCTTTCTTTGGAAAATGGGTTACCCAGAGCTCCCTTTCTTTCAGCTAAAGCCTGAGTTTTTAAATCGTGGAATACCTGGAAAAACCCCACTGTGTATCTTAATATAGGACATCAGAGGTGTTCAGAGTAATGCTCACAGCTGCCCTCATCTGAGCATTCAAGCAGTTAATGGCCTATAGGCCATTAATGTCACAAAGCTGATTATATCAAATATGAGATCCTCATGCGACAATTGACCCTCACCTTTTCTTGACCTGCCTTTGGGGACGAGCAGTCAGGCATGATTCTCTTGATGATACCTCCGTGTCACTCAAAAAGGCTGTTCAGACCACCGTTTCGCCTGCTTCCCTCCTACCTTCCACTGCCCAGCTTCCAGTTTTCCTGCCTAGGATGTGGGTGATATAAATGCAAAGCAAGCCTAGTCATAATTTCTGAAGACCCCAAGAGGACAACTATGAGAATGAGGCCAGTTCTGATTGGCTGAGTTTTCATTAGCAGAGATCGTTAAGAGCCTGACCCCTGAGGCTTGTGGTCCGTGTCTGGTGTGAGCCTCAGATGTGTGGCTACGCAGGGCTGCCCAGACGCTATTAGTTGCTGTGGTCTCTCTGCGGTGTTTTACTTTATAAAGATCGCTTTGGGTTCTTCTGCTGAACCTAATTTCTCCCTCCAGGAGGAACCACCTTTCCCACTTTAAAACAGTGGTGTAACTTTAGTGATTTAATTCAGAGAGGCAATGGAGTGACCGTTAACACGTTTAGCAAATGGATAAGAAGTTCTCAGAAACTAAGCATTCTTCTGAAAGTTTCACAAAATACAGCCTGTAACAAACTAATCACGTGAGCATATCTTGTTCGTTATTTGACTGTTCCAGTATTAAGTTTTTTTGGGTCTACTTACTGTGATGGGGAAAGCTAAAAGCTGGCCCCTGGGGCAAAGAGGAAAGTCATGCAGTGAGTCATTCCTGTGGGGCAGAGGCAGCAGGAACAGACCAAGACCTTGAGGCAGTTTCTGGGGGCAAGGTTATATCCTCAGCCTCAAATGATGTCCTTAGCCTCAGGCCAGACAAGGATTAGAGGAAAGCCGGCAGGTTGCCTGCTGAGTTGAGGTTAGAGCTTAGAGAGCTCAGAGGACACTATTGCAAGAGTCTGGGTGCAAGCATGTGGCTTTGGACTTGGTGGTAACAGAGGAAATGGGCACGTTGGTACATTCAAGGTATATCTTGCAGGTATAGTTGAAAGAACCTGCTGATGACTTGGATGGGGGAGGGGCGGGAGGCATCAGGGAAAATAAAGAATCATTGATGGCTCCTAGGTTTTTAGCTTTGAAAACAAATAGTGGTGGGGACAGTGGTGCTGTTTAAAGGGATGGGGGAGATGGAGGGAGGAATGGGCTCAAAATGGGGAGGAAATTGGGGGACACTTAACCCTTGGGTAAGAAGAGGACACACCTCCACTGGAAAAGGTGGTCTGTTTAAAAGTCCAGTGTTCAGCCGGTGGGCATGGCTCAGTGGTTGAGTGTCAACCTGTGAACCAGGAGGTCACGGTTTGATTCCTGGTCAGGGCACATGCCCGGGGTTGCAGGCTCAATGGTTCTCTGTCATCATCAATGTTTCTATCTCTCTCTCCCTCTCCCTTACTCTCTGAAATAAATAAAAATATATTTTAAAAAAATAAAAGTCCAATGTTCTTAAGTTGGGAACCACCTCTGCTTTTCCCTACAGTTTCCAGTTAATTTGCAGTACCTTATTTGTTCAATATAAACCTTGTCCTTCTCTAGAGTGTTCTTGTCTTCATCTCTAAAGACAAATTCAAAGCTGAAGAGAATTATTATCCTTGAGTCTGTGTTCATAGAGTAGATTGAAGTGTTTAAAGACCTTTATGTGTTTCATGAAAGCTATTACTGTAAATGGAGTCAAGTAGATGTTAACCAGTAAATATAGTATCCTAAATGCCAATGGTCTGTACCTAAATAGATGCTCTGGTATAAACCAAATGTAGTTGATGGGGATAGAGACCTTAGAAAGGAAAATTTTCACACACAAAAATGGTCATGGGGTTGACTAAGGGTTTGAGAGACAGGAAGGAAAGAATGCCAAGGGACCATTAGTAAGGACTTCAGCATTATGGAATCTTTTCTCTTCTCCCCTGGGATACCACAGGACAGCTTTCTTCCTCAAAGAAAACTCAAATTGTTTTAAGAGTCAGAGGGTGACTTGAGCAGTAATGTGACTGTATAGCTAGTGGAATATTGGGGAAGTAATCAGGGGGAAAAAGAACGTAATGTAGAGGAAGTCTCCTACTCAAGTACTGACAGAGAGAGGCGTGTAGAGACCATCAGCAGAAATTCTAAAGCTAAATACAAAGGCGGCTATCACTAGTCATCCTGAGAAACTCAGGAATATGTCTGTGCTTCTGAAGGATCTAGAAGCAATAGGATCCCTCCACTGCTCCTTCCTCCTTCCATTAGGAGAAAGGGATGGGAAACCCATGCAGTCAGACCCACTTGTTCTCTAAATTTATCACTTTTTGCAAAGGAAAGCATCGGTTATTGCTTCTGTGCAGTTATGTCAATGTCAAATTCTCTGGGTTGGGGAAAGAAGGGATTTCCTCCTAAACAGCTCAGAGAAAGGGACTGGTGATTGCTTTTGCTGGCTTGCATGACTGGTCATGCCACCAGGTGGATTTGGGGAAGTGGTACAAAATGAGAGGCAAAAATCAACGTGAAAGAGGCAAGATTAGTGGATTTGAAACATCTGCCTTTCATTGCCACCTCACACCCTGATTCTGACTTTGGTCTTGCATTTCTTTGTCTTAGTTTCCCTAGTTAATAAATGGTAATGGTATTTATATCATAGACTATGTGTTTGTTGTAAAGCCCCATAATATTAAGTCGCTTGCCTTGAAATACTGTCTGATGTAGCATATTATTTAGAAGTAGAAGTAAAGGTATAAAATATATACTGATGTGGGCATAGAGCTGTAGATACACACCATCCGGTGCAGCTGCACCATGACATAAAACCCTACCAGTGATGGCCTCAGGTAAAACTCCACCTCCTTTCTACCATTAACCTCCTGCCACAGCCACTCCATCCATACTGTCCTCCTTACTCTTCCAGCACATCAGGTTGCACCTACCTTAGGGCCTTTGCTCCTGCTGACCTGAAAATCTTGGAATATACTGCTTCCTGATTTTTGTGTCTTGTTCTTTCACTTTATTCAGATCTCTGCTTAGATATCACCTGCTCAGAAAAGCCTTTGCTGACCTTCCTATCTAAGGAGCACTGCCCTCTATAGTTTCCATTCACTTACTCTTTTTTTATTTCACAGTATTTATCACCACCTGACATTGTCGTGTCCATTTATTTATGTGTGGTCTGTGTCGCCCACTAAATGAGAGCTTCATAAGGATATGGGGCATAAAGCAATCACCAGCTACTTTCTCTTCATGAGGACACATCCCCAGGGCCTAGGACATTGCCTAGCATCCCGTAGGTAGCTCGGTAAAGTTGTGTTGAATGAGTGTATGATACAAAACAAACACAGGATTATCAACTCAGTGATTAAAAATATCAATCTATGTTCTCTACAATGAGGGTTTGAGAATCCTAAATATATTCTAATAGCTTTTCTTCACAGTATATGCTGTGGTGGAAACGGATAGTCGTTTGAAGATGGGGGTTTGGCTTTTAGCTTAACTTCTCCAGACTTCAGTTACTCCATAGCACTGTGGTCATGGTTTAAGGTTGTGGAGCTACGGTGGCGGGTGAGAGTTAGAGTGTCGCTCATGTAGGAGGCAGTGATGCTGCTGAGGGCTCCTCCGATTAATCTCCACCTGCCTCCTTTATTTCTTCAGCATCACACCTGATGCCGAAGCACAGGTGATGCCAAGGCAGCCTCAGGACAAGCCTCTCCACTGCCAAGCATCTGCCACCGCGAGTCCCTCCCATAAGAACTCTGATGGGGCCACAACAGGGTCTCTGGAAGCGGGATGGCTTCCCAGAGTGAAGTTGCAGTGGCCAATGGGACATGCCTCAGGGAACCCATGGACAGGGCACTGAGCCCCTCTGTTCTCTCTGACTTCTCCCAGCACCTTCACACCCTCTTCTCAACCAAGGAGGCACTTTAGCCCATTAATTTTGGCTTCCATGGCTTTTCTTGGTAAATTATCCCGTATGTTTGTTACTCATGTACAATATGTGTGTTTCCCTTTCTCATTTGCAGTTTAAATTAAAAATAGGGGTTTCTCTCTAAAGCAAATCAGCTACTGGCCATTTTTTCCTTTTCCCCTCTTGATATCCCTCTCAGCTCCAAGGGGCCTGTGCTGAGGGCCCCACATAGGGCTGGCAGGAAGCCGCCATTCTGGCTTTAGCCCCTTATTCTCCTTCCATATTTATTTCATACCAAACTATCTACCCACAAGTCCTGAGGCAGCCAGATGCACTCTCTTCATTTGACAAATACATACTAAGGATTCAAGCACTGGGTAGTGCTTTCGGTCATGAACTTTGTGGTCTACAGGCAGAGGCGATAGCAAGCACATAACCACACAGAAAAGCCCATCATTACAATTGATGGGCATGATGAGGGGAAAGTACGCAGTGTTTCTTGGTGCCAAAGAGTGTGGTATTAGAGGTAAGTCCCCAGGGACAGAGGAATTTAGGCAGGTTTAAAAAAAATTGAAAAACTGCATGTGTGAAGGACCTAACGTGAGAAAGTGCTAAGACATATTTAAGACCAAATGGATCACTGCAGGGAAAGGGGGACATATAAAAGGAGATAGGGAAGAAGGCACTCAGGTCAACCAGGGTGCTATCAGCCATTTCAATGGCTTTCAGTTTTATCCTACGGGCCGTGCGAAGTTGTTGAAGAGTCTATGCTAGAAACACAAATGATCTGATACAATTAATATTTTAAGACTATTAAATATAGAGTATTAAATAGAGAGTGGATTGGAAAATGGAGAGAAAGGAAATGGATAGACCAGTTAGGAGGCTGTCATAGTAGCCTAGGGAGGGTAATGGCAGGGAGATCAAACTGGAGGTGGAAGGAAGTGGGCAGATTTTAAATGTCTCCTGAAGGATGTCATTGAAATGACTTCTTAAAGTGTTCCACCAGCCTTTGACTGCAACTTCAGGACTTCCAGTAAGTGAGAAGAAACTGCAAGATTAAGCCACTATCTCAGTTGCATGCAGCTGATGGTGATCCCTAACCGAGGTACCCTCTTCATCCCTGCAACTTTCCCATTATTGTTGCGCTTATGCGGACCGACATCAGTTTCTATATTAAAGTGAACTGGAAGGAAAGAGAACCATATTCATTTTTAATTGGCTCTAGTGTATTAAGTCCTCATCTCAGGCTAATGGTAGAATGTACATTCTGCCAGTGTCTTCAGTGTTAACTAAGAAGCTGCGGTTAATGGTGGGACAGATATGTAGTATCCACTCAGAAACCTAACCTCTCCACTTACTGAACATAATGCACCCAGGGCAGCAGTAATCATGGTAATCCCAGCTGTCATAGAGAGTTCTCCCTCTCCCTGCTCTGTTGAAAATTCATTGATTTCTTCCTTTTCTAAAAGCTAGCTGGAATACCAGCCTTTTTGAGTTATTTCCATAGAAACAATTTCACATTGGAATTTTTGTACTAAACCAGCATAATGCAATCACCTTAGCATAGACAATGCATGAATATATATTGCTCCTGCTCTTCTGGTGGCCTTTGCTCAGAAACATGTCAGTCTTTGTGGCTTTTCTCCATGAAAGGTGCAATGCTCTGGTTGCAATTGCTAAAGCGTCAGATGGTCTCTTGAGTTAAAAAACCATAATGCACAGGAGGGCATAAAAAGCTCAGTTATATTGTACATAAAAAATGGCTTTTTGATGACATGTATCATTGGAATGTACAAATTTACATTGCTAAGTGATGTATATGTACAAACATCACATGGCAGTCAGTGTCCTATATTAGATCTTTCCAAAGGCTTCATCCGCCCATTGATCATTCAGGAAACTCCCCATCAAGGTTGATAAGAGTCAGTGGGCTGAGGTGGGGAAAGGACATCAGAGGAAGTGTAGAGAGCGGCCACAGTGTTTGGACAGGTTCAAGCCTCAGACTAACGAGAGGGCATGGTCCTCTCGTGGCAAAGCCACATGCAAGTCCCAGCTTGGAGGGTGAAGCCCTCCCAGCACAATTATAGCCAAAGGCTATAGTTGTAAGCTTGACCCTATGGTCCCAACCTGTGGTCCCACGTGGCTAAGTGATGTGGGCTGGATAGAGTTCAGGTGCATGTAACTGAGTAGATTCGAAAAAATAGAATGTTGTAAACATCTTGATCATGCCCTTACTCTGCCTCGTGGAATCTGGCTATAAAATAAAGGCATAGCTTTCAGGCTGTGGCACTGTCGCTAGCTCTCCATCAGAGAGGACAGTGTCCCACCCAGACCCAGCTTTTTTCTCTTGTCTGTCTTTTTCTTTCACTGCCCCCTCTCAGGCTCACCGAACCTGGCTGAGCTGACTTTGCACATATAACACCCAGTGTGAGGCTGAGTATGCCATGGATGGCTGGCTCACCACAGGAAGGGGCAGGGCATGTTGTTACTGTTGAAGTTCACTCAATTGTTAAAATGAAGACTCCTTGTTTTTAGATCCCAATGTGATTCTTAAACATCCGTGTGATTGCAGTTTCATGCTTTACTGAGAGAAGGCTTATTTGCTCCTGATTAGAGCAAATGTAAAATAAGGTGAAACTATAATCACTTCTAGATCTGGGACTCTTGGGCTCTTTAAATTGTATAGAGTGCACAAGCAGGGACCAATAGGACCCATGAGAATGTCACTTAAGGCGATATGGAGTCCAAGAAGCCCTTCTGCCTTCTCTCCATATAACTTAAGAGTCCCAGGTCTATTCACTATTCCTTAGTTACCCTCAGGGAAATTGGGGTAGAGTGGGGGGAGGGGAAGGGGAAGGCAGAGATTGCTGTAAGTTTTACACTGTAAATGAATTGAATCTGAGGGCTGCTGTGGAACAAAAGCAGGTTTTAAGCCATTTGCTAAGCTCTAGAATTCATTGGTAATAGGAAAATCATCAAGAGTCACCCAGGAAGGGAAGATAGAAGTAGGGGTGAACCTTTACTCTGGAGACATGAAAGTGTTGACAAAAGACCACAGAATAACATTCTGGACCAGAATCGTACAACACTTTGAAGTTATTCTTGTTCCTCCAAGTGCATTGGGATAAAAAAGGAAGCATTAGACTGTTTGTGTAAACCCCCACTCCCACCCCCCAATTTATATCTTGAAACTCTAACTCTTTGTGTCTCTATACTTGGAGATGGGACCTCTAAGGAAGTAATTGAGGGTAAATAAGGTCAGGGGTGGGGCCCAGAAAAGATGCCTGAAGCTTGCTCTCTCTGTGTGTACACACAAGCTACACAGGGCCATCACCAGAAAAAAAAAAAAAGAAAAGAAAAAGAACTGCTGGAAATTTGATCTTAGACTTTAATCCAATGTGAAGAAATAAATGTCTGTTGTTTTAGCCACCACGTCTATGGTATTTCATTATGGCAGCGCAGGCAGACTCATGCAGGGAGCCTTTCCTATCCCTGAATCTGACACCATGTCAGACTTGATGCAAAACGGAAAGAGTGCCATCCCTTTGGAGAGCTGGGCCCTACTGTAGACTCTGCACTTCTTAGCTGCGTGGCCTTGGGTAGGTCACTGTGCCCCTGGGCCTGGAGAGTCCTCACCTCTTAAACTGGGGTAAAGAATATGGGGGGACTTACCCCATAAGATGATTGCAGACTCAAATACTTAGCATAACAACAATAGCTAATATAATTTTCACATTTATTAGACACTAAGCATTAATTTAAGAGCTTTATTTATTCATTTTTAAGTCAGGTTTATTGAGGTATGATATACATATAGTAAAATTCACCTTTTTAGTGTATAGTTCTAAGTTTGGCAAACAGTCATTTAACTGTCATAACAATGAACAATGAGGACTTAGCACATCGCCATCATCTCACAAAATTCCCTCATGCTCTAGTAGGGCAAGTCCCTTTGCTGTACCACCAATTCCCATCCCGTGTCAATCATGGGTTTTCTACTCCCATAGTTTTTCCTTATCAAGAATGTCCTATAAATGGCATCACATAATAGCACCACAGAGATTTTCTAATATCAACTCATTTAATCTTTACAACCATGTTTTGAGGCAGGTACAATTATTATAGGATGAATACATGTGGAAATGCTATAAAAAGGCAAAAGAAGTGTTATACAAACATGAGGTATTATTATTGTTGTTATTTTTATTATTTGTATTATTACTTCATAGTAGAACAAAGATAAGATTCTCAGTACAAAATTTGCATTGAATTTGCCTCATCTGTTCACCTAGAGTCCAAGTCTCAGGAGATAGCGATGATGGCTCTGTGACCTTTCCCTTCCAAACATAATTATTTGCCCTGTTAAGGCAGGATAGAGATTTAATTGTGAAGAAAAAAAATATTTGCAGAAATATTGTAAATAATAAGGTCCAGCATGCCCTCTCTTTGACTAATCCCAAAACACTTGGCTTGAATTTACTAAGTCAAAACCCTTTCATTATGACCATATGATTGATAATGATCAGATTCTATGGTAAAAGATAATTAAAGCTTTTCTAGGCTACAAATAACAGCAATTTCAGGTGTAGTGATAATCGTTTCCCACTGTATGAGAGAGGGTGGCCCAGGATGTCACCAGCACTCCTCCTGACTCAACTTGTTCTGTGTACATTCAGGACCTCTAGGCAAGGCCAGAAGGGCTGACTTCCTTCCCATGAAGTATCCCTTGGTTCAGTAGCCACACACCACAAAAGCACCTCATCACTCTTTCTAACTGGAGAATTCTTATCTTCCTGAATGTGGTCAGAAAGCGCCCACAGTCTGACCACAGTGGTTCCAGTTTCTCCAGGGAGAATATTTTGCATAAATTGTTTCTCTCTCCTCTTTTTAAGTTCATACTACAGATGCAGCACAATAAATAAATAAATAAGGTCCAGCTATTTCTTAAAGTTCACAGCTTTCGTGAATTGTTAAGGAATAGATGAAGAGAAACTGCTGAAAGAGAGCAACCGAGTGAAGGGTGCATGAGGAGGTCTAGGAGTCTCTTCAATATTTAATGCTGCCAAAAGCCTCTGACAGCTAATCATCTCTTAATGGGTTTTGGCCTTTGGCCTGCATGTTTCTAAGGGAGTAAAATGTTTGGCTTCCCAACAAGTTATCACTCAGTCACTGAGTAAATACCACAAGCCAAAAGTGGCCTCCCAGGCATCGTTGGTTTTGCTAGTTGAGTTTAGAAGGTCCCAGATTAGCATTACTCATTTTATATCACCAGTGGTTTCAAAGCCAGCTAGGCACTTACTTTGGGTCTATAGGAAGGCTCCAGCCTGCCATAGAAAGGAGATTAGGCATCACCGTGAGGAGTAATGAGTTATGGTGGGGATATTCAAGGTCATTTGAAGAGAGAAGAAAGGAATCAGATAAGACTACTAGTAAATGCAACATTGATATTTGAAATAGAACTGGACAAGTGGACTGGAAAGAGATTCAAAGAAACAGAAGTAGGAATGGACTGGGAGGAGGCAACACTGAGAAGAAAGAATGTAGTAGAAAAAGAGAAGATGATGAGGGAGCAAGGAGCATGGTAGACGCAATTTTTGTGAAGCCCAACAGAAAGAGGAGAAGCTTGTCACCTCCTCTGTCATCTCCCAGTGCACCTGGAAAATGAATTGTGCCTTCTTTGTTAACTTGTACCAGGAAAAAAGATGTTTTGTATATTTGTAAAAAAAATGAGAAAGAGCCTGGCTGGTGTGGCTCAATGGATTGAGCATCATCCCATGTACCAAGAGGGTTGCAGGTTCAATCCCCACTAGGGAGCATGCAAGAAGCAGCTGATCGATGTGTCTCTCTCATCGATGTTTCTCTCTCTCTCTCCCTCTCCCTTCCTCTCTGAAATCAATAAAAAATTATATTTTTAAAAAATGAGAAAGAGCCTAGGTTCTCAGCATGAATAGTGGTGGGATAGAGTGGTCTTCAGGACTGATGGCCATCAATTCATAGCTATACTTCCTTAGCAAGGTCTTTCATTTCACTAAATCCTAGTTTTCCAATATAGAAAATATAAATCATATTGTTTGTTAAGTGATAGAGAGATTTTCACAATTTATAACCTAATGACCAAAAAGCATGCACCCAACGAGTATTTCTTGGGTAAGGAATAAACATTGCAGTTGAAGTGATTAGATGTGTCTAATTTGATTTAAAAATAATAAAATCATTAATTTCTAACACAGGACAGTTTTACCAAGGGCTTTTTAATATTCTCTCCAGAAATTATTGTGTTAAGTTCCTTTCAATCTGGTAGATTTAAAAGATGCCAAAGCCCAGGTATTTTAACTAGAACACAGTTGTTATTTTTGTGTTTGACCAAAACATATCACCATCAAAATTGTGAGGTGTCATAGAAATCACATGAAAAGCTAAATGAGCAGTTCTTTTCTTGATATGTTTAAAAACAGAACTCATTTTCTGTAATTTAATTTATTTTAGTCACTATAGGATTTCTTTTTGGCCATGGGCCTCAGACATTGTACTGGTTAGCCTTGCTGGTTTCACCATGTTGTAATGATTAGCAGCCATGATGGTCATTCAGCCCTTTTCTTTTCCTTGGGCTTATAGAAAGGCTCCAGCCTTTCTTCTTAAGCCTTTGTCCTTGGTCCCCAACCTCCTAAGATATGACATGTTAGTCATCATCTGCAGAACAATACTCCCTTCATGTTGTGCATTATGAAATCCTTTTAGACTTCATTCCCAGATTGAATAGTTCAGGTCTGCCATAGACCACCCCCCCCCCACCCCATTCCCATCCCCATCTACTCTACAGATGGCAAACTGATGAGTGGGATTCTTATACACATTAGCTTTTATACTCCATATGAAACCCCATATTTTTTGTTGCATTTTATTAAGAAGTTGCAAATTTCATTGAATGGTTTTTATTTGAAGTGTCAAATAGGTGAACCAGTTTCCAACCATTTAATCTAAGACTTGGTTCTATCAAGAGTTTAGAGAATTTATTGGAGGATGGATAGGAAAGTAGCAAATGCTGATCTCTTTGAAAGCACACTTTGAGATTTCCTTCCAAAATACTAGTACTCACGAGAAACCCACTTGAAGACATGATATGCATACCAGCCAAACCCCTAATGCCCTGTCAGACATAACTGATTAGCATTCACCTTTCTTGAGGCATGTGATCTGTTACCAAAAACAGGGAGTGGCTGGCCTACAGTGTTACCAGAGCTGTACTAAGGGGCACTGGACATCCTGGTACTTAGAAAAGGTACAGTGTTATAGCAGGGATAGAGAGTTCCTTGAAATGCTGGAACCTAAGCTTACCTTTAAGATCTTCAGGAAGTAGTTAGAAAGGAAAGGAGATCAAAATTTCCAACAGACTTGAGTCATGTCAGCTTAGTTAAGGAGCCACAAATAAGCGTGCTGGCTGAACACACAGGGCAGTTGTTGGAGACTGCAGAAGCTGGAAACACAAGTAACCCATCAGAATGAGAGGCATCAGGAGGGAGGCATTATGTGTTTGGCTCTAGATAAGCTACTTAATTCTTTGAACTTTGGGGACATGGTTTGTAATACGAAGGCAAGCCAGTGTCCACCCCAAATGGTAACTATTGAGTTCAAATGAGATAACTGAGTAAAATTCTTTGTAAAGGTGTTGTTGGATGATTATGGTGGTGAAGTGGTGATAGGTAATTATAGAACTAGAACCCCAATCTCTGGGGATGAGGAAAATAAAAATTACAAGTCCACGTCAACTCCCAGCTAACTGGGTTTCCCATTTGATCAGTTCTATCTGGTGAGTTTAGGGAAAGCCACATGGCTTGACCCACATGGATCCCTGGAAAGTCTCTTCAGGCGACTGTCAAAGCAACAGTTCTGACTCCCAATGTCATACTTGAGATTGTATTCCATGTCACAAATATTTAAGCAAGGGTGTGAGGGCACGTTGCCAAGTAGCACAATACAAAACAAATGTCTCATTGTGTTTGTTGCCGCACAGTATGTGGTTTTGTGAGATTCCAAAAACCATCCTGTGACGTTAATTTGTAACCACAGTGATTCCGTGTGTGTGTGTGTGTGTGTGTGTGTGTGTGTGTGTGTGTGTGTGACATGCTCTAAAATCCTGAGAAAGGGCTGCAAAAGAAATGTTCAGAAATGTTCTAAATGGGTTTAGAAAACCTGTGAACCCTATCTGAACTTGTATTAGATTCTCCCACACTCACCCATTTGACATCAGTACAAGGAAAGCATTATTTATAACAGCATGTGTGAAATCCCAGAAGGGATTCTTGAAAGAATTAAAGTGAAAAATCTGTCCAAGCATAAAATAAATGATCAGATGGGAAAACATGTAAATCAAAATTTAAAACCTTGTTTTTTCTCCTTTAAAGGAAACAGGAGCTTTTTATTTGGCCATTAGCAATACAGGACCGAAAACCTGATAGAGTAGGTGCTGGAGTCCCAAGAGCCCCAAAGCTCTTGTCATTGGGTGAGGAGTATGGGAGGATGTATGTGTTGACTCTCCTTAATGTCTCAAGAATGGCTGCTTCCCATTTTAAGGAAATAAGACAGTAAAATTACAGAGAAGGAAGAAACACCTTGAAAGTATTTAGTGCATTGAAATTTATATTGTCTGCTTAGGTATTAACCTGACGATAACCCTAGAAGTTATTCATTGTTACCCACATTTTATATTTGGAGAAATCAGGGCACAGAGAGGTTTGGCAGCTAGTCAAGGTTACCTAACTAGGAAATGGCACACTGGAGTGTGCCCTGTACCCCAGCATTTCTAATGTCATGATTTCAGTGTTGTCCACTGCATTGCAGCTGGGGATCCACAAGGAATATGGTAAGTCTGGTATCTTGCTAGATTAATGGACCCCAGTGTGTGTTTTTCAGCTGTCTGGTTCTAGGAGATATATGTAAATGGTTCTCTATCTCTCTACCTCTTCCCTGCAAACACACCTTCAAACTAGTTAACCACCAGCATCCTTTCTGGTCAGTCAGTGCCTGTGTCATACAGGTTGTGTTTTGACTATCAATCCTGATGGTGAGTAGTGCATGTCCAGGCAGTTTCATGAGGGAAATCTGTGCTCATTGAACAGTGACTACCTATCACTGCAGAGGTAAGAAGCAAGTGAGAAAATCAAAAGTTGAGGAGGGCAACCAGCCTTTACTGAGTGTAGGAGTTTTTGGTGTATTCAAAGCTGAATAGTAAGGATATGGGAACACCCTAACCCAGAATCAGCAAGTTAAATTCCTACTTGTTGGATTTGAGTCATTGCACAGAAAAAACAACAACAATAACACCCTCCTCCTTTCACATTTGTGCTTTCTTTGGTGCCAAGAGCACTATTTGAAATCACCAAGCACATTAGACATCTCTGACCCTCTCAGCTCCTTGGGCTCTGGAGTTGAGCAGCATTTTTCAGGCACTGTTAGTCCATTTCCTTCCTTTAATGAGTCAGAAATGGATATTGAGAATGATAATTGGGCAGAAACTCTATGTGGCATTAGTCTTAGAACCCAGGGGCTGAGAGTTGCCAGTGAGGTCTGATTCAGTTGTCTGTAAGCCCACTTGCTGCCCCAGGGTCAGGCATAGCATTTGGGCTGGTTATGCTGGGGTTTACCAGCATGAAAAGTAGGACTTACCACCCATAGGGCCACTGTATAGAAATCTTATCATAGTTTTAAAATGAGACAGCCCTAATGGGCTACAAATATGAAAATGGAATACTTCACTTTTCTCCAGGAAGTAGGAAATCATGAATGAGTCTCCTTTGTCAGACAATGTTCTCTTTGCCTGTGCTAATGCTTTTGCCATCTAATGCCTCACCCTCCATGTTTTTACTAAAAATGAGCTTTTCGAAACCATAGTTACTTATTTATTTTTGTAAATAAGCTCAGTTGCAGTGCCTTGTCATAGAGAAAAGTCCTGATCTTGGAGTCCAAATACCTGACTTCTTTGTGTCTATCGCAACCTGAATCTCAGTTGCCTCATCTGTAAAATGGGAATAATTTCTGCCTTGTTCATTGCTGGGTTGTGGGGAAGTTGTTTAAGGAAGCACTGTGCACTGTCCTAACATCTTAGATTGGAAGGAAGCTCTGGCCTTGCTAAGGAAGTAGAGTTACTTGGTGGGTCATTTTTGAATGAAGAGCTCCATACTTGTTATCCTCATCAAAGTTATCTTGTTGATTAGAAGGTTGAGTCATCCTCAAACCAGGATATACGTGTGTGTGTTTATCCAAATGAACACCCAACTGTCATCTCTGCCCCTATTTAGTTCTGAGAGACAATTGCAAATAATATGAAAAAATTTTGTTGACCATTCTTTGCCCTCTGACTCTGGTGATTGGGATTTTAAAGAAATCTTATTTTCCTTATGTGTTTATAATCAATTAAAATCAATAAATTCAAGCACCTTTTCCTCTCATAGTGGGAATGTTGTGTGGAGATGACTCATGCCTCCTTGTTCACCCCTTTCCCCCCAGGTTGGTGGCCACACGATGCTGCCCATCCGCTGGATGCCTCCAGAGAGCATCATGTACAGGAAGTTCACCACAGAAAGTGATGTCTGGAGCCTGGGGGTGGTGTTGTGGGAGATCTTCACGTATGGCAAACAGCCCTGGTACCAGCTGTCCAACAACGAGGTGCGCAGTGGGCTGGGTGAGACCCTCCGGAGGGGCTAACACTGAGAGGCGCCCCTTGGCCAAAAGTTAGGACACAGGACAAGGCCTTATGTGGCTTTGTTGGGTGCAGCACCTCCCAAATGGCTTGCTGTATGGCTGAAGGTCATGGCTAAAGCATAGTCACTCTGGAAACATAAGAAAATCACAGTGTTTACTGACATACTTGGCATCCTCTGTGATGAAGAATCGCTATGTGCTGCTCACCTAGCAAATTAATAGCAGATGTGACATTTCAGCACCCTGAGAGTCCAGTTAGCTTTTGTATATTATTCCAGGAAGGTTTCAAGGTTCTTTCCTTTTTGCACATTTCACTAGACCATGCACTTCCAGTGAAAACTCAAGCATTTTGTTTCCCTATTCTAATCCTTTTGCAAATATGCCTATATTTGAGGCATAGCTTTTTGGTTAGGCACCTAACATCTTCAGGCTCAAGTCTGTCTTTTACCCAAATTTGTTATCCAAAATGACCACTCATTTCTACAGCCTGGGGATCTCTCATCAGTCAGCACCCTGACATGAAAGTGGCCTAGGTTCCATATCAGACCAGTAAAACTGGAATTCTAGGATGAGGTTTGGGATCATTCCATATAGATAAATCATTTCTCCACCAGTTTGGTGAAATCGATGTGCTTGAAAACTGGATGTGATCCAATTAAACACAATATACTAGTCTATAATAATTGCTCTCTTCTTTCTGAAAAGAAGTAACATTGAATGGGTTTCTTTAAAGCAGCCCTCTCTTTGCACTGACATTTATTTCACCTGTATTATTTCCCCTATATTGTTTCTCTTCTGATCCTATCTTTGCTCTCTGTCCAGGTGATAGAATGCATCACTCAGGGCAGAGTCTTGCAGAGACCTCGAACATGCCCGCAGGAGGTCTACGAGTTGATGCTGGGGTGCTGGCAGCGAGAACCCCACATGAGGAAGAACATCAAGGGCATCCACACCCTCCTTCAGAACTTGGCCAAGGCATCTCCGGTCTATCTGGATATTCTAGGCTAGGGCTCTTTCCCCCAGACCGATCCTTCCCAAAGCACCTCCTCAGATGGGCTGAGAGGATGAACGTCTTTTCACTGCTGCTGGATGCCATCAATCTGCTGTTCTCTACTCTGACAGTATTAACAACAAAGACACTACGAAGCTTTCAGAGGGAAGCAATGTGTACTTCTCCATCGGTAGACACAGTATGGACTTCTTTTTGGCATTATGTCTTTCTCTCTTTCCATCTCCCTTGGTTTGTTCCCTAGTTTTTGTTTTGTATTGACTTTTTTTGTCTTCCCTGCTTCACAGTCCTACCTTTCTTTTCTAATTGATCTGGCTTCTGCATTACTCTTAACTCTGCATAGACAAAGGCCTTAACAAACCTAATTTGTTATATCAGCAGACACTCCAGTTTGCCCACCACAACTAACAATGCCTTGTTGTATTCCTGCCTTTGATGTGGATGAAAAAAAGGGAAAACAAATTTTGACTTAAACTTTGTCATTTCTGCTGTACAGACATCGAGAGTTTCTATGGATTCACTTCTATTTATTTATTATTATTACATTTCTTATTGTTTTTGGATGGCTTAAGCCCATGTGTGAAAAAGGAAAACTTGTGTTCAATCTGGAAAGCCCTTTAAGTATGGGAGACTGAAACCAGAGAGAGAGAGAAGATTTTATTATGAACCGCAATATGGAAGGAACAAAGACAACCATTGGGATCCGTCCCTACTTAGGAAAAACCGAGCGGCTGTTAGCTGGGAGGAATGTATTCAGCACCTTCCTTTGAGGACCTCTCTGAGGAGTGAAAAGACTGTTGAACTCTGTGACATGGACTACCCATTCCCATCAGCAGAAACTCTAGAGTGTAGTAGAGAGAAAAGATGGCTCCGTGAGAGAGGAGATGGCGCCTCCCACACTCAGACATCCTTGTCTTTGTAGGTCACAGTAATAGCACGGGCTTGTTTCTCCAAATGTTATCAAATGACCCTTTGTCAAGTTCTGTTGAAAATAGGTGGACCCTTGTCCAGAGCTCATTTCAGGGTGGGGTAGAAAAGCCAAGGACTTGGAAAAGATAAGAAGAGCTCTACATTCGGAGGCAAGCTTCTCTTATATCGAACTTTTCAGACAGCACTTCCCTCCAACCCCTACCCGCCACCTGCCTGTCCTTTTAACTGTGCAAGCAAAATTGTGCATGGTCTTCGTCGATTACTACCTTGTATGCAGAAACTACTGCTCCAGACGTCGTGCCCCTGCCATGTAGAGCAGATTCATAAAAGGTGTAACTTACATAATGAGGGGAAGCTAATGGAACTCATTAGCTGGGTATAAATGTCTCTGGGCCGTAGGGTGGTGATGGGTTTCAACAAATACGGACCCTGAAACCCGGATGTCCTCATGCACGTCGAACCCACTGTGAGACTGTGGGACTGTGGGAAGGGCTAAGTCAGTCCCCGAGAGAAAGGACACCTCATCTCCGGGCACGCTGTATGCATTGGTGTTCAGTGTATGCAGGCCAGTCCTCACTGGGGCTCCGGTTGGGAGAGTGGTTTCATTCCAAGTGTACTCCACTGTCAGTATGCTGTTTTGTTTCCTTCACTCCATTTAAAGAAGTAAAATAAAAAATTAGGCACAGCATGCCAACGGGAGGTTATGCCCAGACCAAGCTTTGGAGGTGTGCTCCTGGGCACCATCACAGGTTTTGTGAAATGAGGTTGTAAATTTAAATAGAAATTTACAGTTATTTGGGTGGTCAGTTACACCAAGGAAGAACAATATTTCTGTTCCTCAAGAAAACTTGATACCCTCTGTGAGGGGAATTTTGCTAACTTGACATCTTTATAACACGAGCCAGATTGAAAGGGAGTGATTTTAATTCATCTTAAGTCATTTTATTTCATATTTGTTTCTGAAGGTGCAATTGCTCTGTTTAGGTTTTGCTTGTGCCCTTAATTACTGGAACACCCTTATTTTTCATTATAGGGTTTGAAAAAGCCAGATCTAAGAAAAAAAAAAAAAGTCAATTCACAGAGAACAAAAGGAAATCCATTAGCATCTGCAGTCAAGTGAAGGGGGTCGGACAAGACAAACCTTACAGTCTCTTCAAGCTCTGCGCTGGCCTATAGATCGTGGGGTTGAGTTGTTTTTTCTCTTTGTCAGTGAAAAAAACCCACCAGAATACACATAATAATATAATGAAAGCCATATCTCCATGATATATACCTGCACGTATATATCCTATTAAGGACCCATGGTACTGTTAAAACACTGTGGCACTCCGTGAAGCAGTAAAAAGGGGCAGATTTGTACAAAACTTTTCTAGATTCCATCAGCGGTGACCTGAAAACCTGCACAGGTTTGCCATTCTGCGGGACTGGCCAGCTGCTCTGGGAGGAGAAGCTGCAACTTATTTGTCTTATTTTAATGGAGAGCAAAGAGGCAATGCTCTAAAGGATCAAATTCAAGGAAGGCTGTGCAGTTTTAGAGCAAGGATTTGTTTAAGGCACATGAGAAGATGGGAGCATCCCATTCCATTCCAGTGTTGTTTTCCTCTGAGGAATAAAAGCAAAAAAAAAGAAGCAAAAACAAATACACACCTCTCCTTACCTTTTGACAAGTCCCTCAAGGTCTTGAAATGAAAGGTTCTATGCAAGTGCAAAGCTCTGTAGTCATTTATATGCTTCTTGTTTTTCCCTCTGTTGTCTCAAGAGTATGTACTGATTTCAGCAATGTCTTGCATTGAAAGAATACCAGCTTGCTTTAAAAGTAGCTGAATGAAGCACAGAATATCTTCAGGTGTTCCACACTGGTCCTCCACAATCCCCTCTTCTCATGCTCTTCTCACTTTTAGAAAAGGAGCAATCTCACTCTAAAACGTAGCCTGCCATCAACTTCATTAAAAGCCGCAACAAGAGTAGTGTCAGACCTAATTCTCTAGCCCAAACTCTGACAGTCATTCCCATTAATAAGTTGTTTCCTAGTTTTCTAAACGGTTTTCACATATGTTAGCAAACGAGTCCCATTTTTTTTTATAGGTGAGGAAATTAAGACTCGGGAAGTTCAATGGCATGCTAGAAATCTGCAGGCTAGCTTCTGACACCGCTGGGGCTGAGTCTAAATGTTCTGGCTCTGAGGTTCATGATTCAGTCCACCAGAGACTCCAATCCAGGAAAGAAAGAACACTAACACATTCATGAAGCAGGATATGAAGTTAGAAGAACAAAATGAAACACATGAGATGACAAGCAGCTGAGATAAAGTGGTATATAATCATGCTCATAGCTTCAGCTAAATCCTTGTACACTGAACCAATGTCAGAATCAGGCTTATTTAGAAAATATTTTGAACTATGCTATAAAGGATTATATCAGAATTCATATTATGCATATGTGTTTACATCAGCGCTACCTGTGGTATGTTTATGTATTTATATGTGTGTTATAAATACTTGATTTATACATAGACAAGCACGCAAACATAGTGTGTTTGTGTGCTTATGTATAAATGTATAGGCGCACAGTAATAGAGATAATTATAAGTAGGGTGCAGTATGAATAATTTGCTTAAAATCTGCTACATAACCAAAACTCTTTAACGTCGTGTTGCTGTTAGTGCTTCCATTCTCCATGTGGATAGGACTACACCACACTTCTCAACTCTGTGCAGTACTTCACGGGAGGAAAGCCTGGTTAAGACAATGTGCTTCCCAAAACAACTGACTCAAAGCCATCCCACCACACCGAGTCCTTTTTCTGGCTCCATGCAAAGAAAAAAGCGAACTGAGCTAGATCTCCTTCTGTAAAGGTCCAAGAAAGGAAAATGGATTTTTTTCTCATCTTTTTTGCTCCTTTGTGTTAGCTCATCTTGTCCCACTATGATCCCTTTATTTCTTGTGTTCAGAGTTCAGACATTCCAGAGAGAGTGGGAATGTTGGGAGCCCAGTGCTTCAAAGGCCAATGGGGAGAAGTCCAAGACCCCACACTGAGGTGAGCAGCTCTGAGGAATTCCCACATCCAGGTGGGAGCACAAGCAACAACAAGGCACAAGTCTGTCCTTGGCAAAGAACCATGAGGAAAGGAGCCCCTGGTCAGAAGTAGGCTATTTTTTTTACCCTTTCCTTTTGCAAAATGGACCTTCTATAATGCCAACAGCATTAAATTATGTGTCTAATTAGATAAATGACTGCATATACACACCCTCAGTTCTCTCTCTCTCTCTCTCTCTCTCTCTCTCTCTCTCTCTCTCTCCCCCCCCCCCTTCAATGGAGGACTTTTATCTCCAATGTTTGACCTTTGATTTGGCCCTCCATCACTGTTTCAGAAAATTTCATGAGAGGAATGGCTGGTGATTTAACTCCTCAGATGGCTAAGTGAGCAGTTAAAACAGTTTCTTTACGATGCGTCATTGTGGAATGCAGAGACTCCCAGGTTGTGATAGCAAATGTTATTCTAGAGAATTAGAGGTGGGCGGTATTTGTAGTTAAATATGACAGTACATGAAGGGTATTTTCTTGTTGTCAAGGCTGGAATGAATCACTGCTTCTCGAGTCAAAGGTTATTCAATATCTTTAGGTTCTGATGCTTCCCCTTTCTCTTCTTATTTATTTATTTATTTATTTATTTATTTATTTATTTATTTATTTTTCTATCTATTTATTTATTTATTTTGCTCCATTTATCACAAACACAAAGCAAAGCAAAAAATATATATATGTATATGTATATGTGTTGCAGGCAAAACACTGTGAATTTCACATCAACAACCAAGCAACTATTTTGCCATCTTACCATACGTCTCAGGAGACGAAATGGGAAAATATGGGATGTCATTTTTTTAGTCTATGCATTCTAGGCCAGGTCTGTGTTTGTTTTATTCCTTTGGTCTGTGCATTCATAAAAATGATCCCAAGTGAAGGTTGGCTGACGGTTGAACATACTGGAGCAAGCATAATAAAAGCTGCTAATAGTCACGGTTGAACTGGAAAATGAAAATTGGAGAACATAAAATGAAATGTAACAGCCTACATCTTGCAGCTTGTATATCTTACTATTGCTTTAAAAATGTATAAAACTGCTGGAAATGTTTTAAATGCAAGGTCTTTGAATTAAATGGGGACTTTAAATATGTAATCTCTTGACAAATGACCAAATTATGGTAAAATATTGCTCCCTGCCTTCATTGATCATTACCTGTCAGTTACAAATCTGCCTAGAGATGTGGACACTCTCTGCATTTGCTTCTGTACATGGAGAGATGTTTGTATATATCCAGGCCATACACACACACACACACACACACACACACACACACACACACACACATACACACACATTTCAATATCTCTCTGAAGATATATTGCCCCTTAAATTGTGACCTGGTATTTGGAACTCTTCATTTGCTTTATTTTCTTTTTAATGTGACGTCTCTGTGCTAATAATTACTGGTTCCTGTTTTGCAATCTGTTTTGAGGTCCATTGCTTTACTAAGACCCACTGCATCTTGGCTGATTTCAAAGTGACACCAGAATATCAATGTTTAAAAATAAAAAGTTTTGTTTGTAAATCATGTGACCACCTTCTCTCAACCTGACATGGAAAGTCTCTTGTACTACAGTGTATTTAATAAAAATGATGTCTTAACAATAAATAACATCCTCCAAAAGAGAGACTAAAAATGACATGATTACTTTAAAAATGTATAGAATTTTCATAAGGCATGGTGTGCCCTTTTCCTGTCTGTCTATCTGTCTGCCTATATTTTAGATATGATTACTGTAGATGCCTGCAGTGTTCATTAGTGGACGGTAAAGAGAGTAAGTAGTCTTCAGCACCAATTCCCTAAACCCTCCCTAACCTGACACTTTCAACTTATGTCTTAAATAACTGACCACATGTGTCCAGTTGGTATTTGAAATGTGGTCAGTGTCACTAAATAACTGAATTTTTAATTTTATTTAATTTCAATTTAAGTAGCCGTATGTGGCTCATGGCTACCATGTCATACAGCACGGAGTGAGAAGATGGAATCATCATCATTTCTAAGAGCTCAGACCTGAGAAACCCACCAAGGGATTTAAAGTCAATTGCTGCACAGACAATATAACAACCGCCCTATGGATGGCTATAACTGTTTTTCCTATGATAGATACAGATTTTTAGATACCAACCCAAGTGTATAAAATGCCACTTTATTCATTTTCTTTAAATCATGCTGTTTAAGTCTACATCCTTCATCGATAAAATCGATCTCAACAATTTCTGGGTGTGCCTCTTTCTTAGAGTAACCGAAGAATCCCAAGTCTCATTGGTACCCAGAAAATATGGGTTTCTGATTTACTGTTCAAGCCTTCTTTCCAGATTTGAGCTGAGGGTTCTCTTCACATGGTCTTATTTTTCTGACAAGATAAATATTAGAGCAGTTCTTCTCAGCTTTTCATGTGGATCAGAATCACTTGGAGAACTTTGAAAAATGTAGAAGCCAAAGCCATAGCCTGAAAGAATTTGTTTCTATTAGTCTGAGGTGGGACAATGCATAGGCATTTGGGGGGGGGGGAGAAGGAGGAGAAATTATCTAGGCATTTTTAATGCACAGCTGGGGTAGAGAAATATTGTTCTAGGGACCTTAAGTCTTGGCCCCAGAGTTTCAATCATCCAAATAGAATTACCTGGTTCTAGACCTAGGACTTGACTCAGCAGAGAATGGGACAGACAGAGAAGGGCCTAGAACTTTAGTACAAGAATGAGAGATAGAGCACTAGGTAATTTTGAAGAGCAGATCATCAGTATCCAAGGAGTTCAAAAGTGAACTACATGTTCTCACAGAAAATGTTTCCTACAAAGAAAGCTCCATGGAAACTGATTATGGCCCAGTGGTTAAGGCAATCAATCAAGCAGTCCCCATCAAATTAAAAGGCTGGGACTTTAACTCCCCATTATGCCAGAGCAGCTGCAGATTCTCTAAGCATAAGTTCTGATAAGGATCATCCTGCTGCTAAATTGCTATAACATAGAGAGCAGCCACAAAGCTTGGACCCAGCCTGTGACCATGAAAACTGAGCTGGCAGGATACACTGGAGTTGAAGTCCTGCCATGCCCTACATCACTGAAGGGGAGCGGCCAGGACTTACTTAATCATGTAATGAAAAGCCCCCAAACCCCAAAGTCAGGATCCCTCTTGTCTAAATTCAGTCCTACCAGATTGCTATGCACAATTCCAGAGAGTGATGGGCAACTGAACTAGGAACACACATACCAGTTACTGATTCTGTCATCATGAGTCTTACCCCAAATCATGATGTCCCAACAGGTCTGCTATATATACTAGCTAGCCATTTGCATGTGTTTGCATGACAATATTGTAATTTTTATTTATTAACTAGAAGCCCGGTGCATGGACTCATGTACCGGTGGGGTCCCTCGGCCTGGCCTGTGGGCATTGGGTCAAAACTGGCTTCCTGACATCCCCTGAGAGGTCCTGGAGTTCAAGAGGGTGCCTCTCGGGTGATGCACCCTGGAATCGGGCTTCCTCCTCTCTGGTTCTGGGTGCATCACCAGTGAACCACAGCTGCCAAGTCACCACAGCTCGGCAGTTCCTGCATTGAGCATCTGCCCCCTGGTAGTCATTGCGCATTATAGCTACTGATCAGGCGGTGGGACAGTCAGACAGTTGCTTAGGCTTTTATATATATATAGATTTTTGTTGGCCATTTCCTACAAGTAGTATGTAAGTTTTATACAAGCAGAGATTTTAGTGTCTTTGTTTCCTTAAGATAACTCCTGTCATGACACCATACGTGGTACTCAAACATTTTTGAATGAGTGAGTGGATGAATGAAAGATGGATGAATGTTAAGGAGCTTAAGAGGTCAAGAAATTAGGCAGGTAGTTATGGTATACTGATGCTTAGAAACCAGAGGTATAACCATAGACAAGTCATTTTAACTCTCCCAAGCCTTAGATTACTTATTTCTAAGCTATCAAATACTAGAGGCCTGGTGCATAAAGATTCATGCACTGGAAGGGGGGTCCCGCAGCCCGGCCTGCCCCCTTTTACAGTCTAGAAGCCCTCAAGGATGGGAGGTGACCTAGTGATCAGGGAAAAGCGACGCCCCATCAGACCTCTGCTGCTGCCATTGCCGGCAGCACAAGCCTCGGCCAGCCCTGGTTACCTGAGCCTTGGGTGGCCCTGGGTGGCTGGGCAGCTGCCATCCAAAGCTTGCCTGCACCTCAGGCTGGCCCTGGGTGGCTGGGGGAATGAGGGGACAGGGAGACTCCAGAGGCAGGCGACCTGGTGGGGCTGAGGGAACTGGGTGCCTCCATCTTGTGGCTGTGGGCACCACCATCTTTGAGGGCGGGGCAGTCAATTAGCATATTCTTCCTTATTGGCTGTGGGTGCCACCATCTTTGAGAGCAGGGCAGTCAATTAGCATATTCCCTCCTTATTGACTGTGGGCGCCACCATCTTTGCGACAGTGAGAGGGTCAATTAGCATATCACCTCTTTATTAGATAGGATAGGCTTCTTCTCCAGGTTCAGCTTAACTAATTCATGCCTTAAAGCCATAAATTATTAGTATAAATGACTTCAAATATTCTCAAATGAAAGGAGAGATGGTTTCCTTCCTGACTTAGTTTAGGAACCTCAGAAGAAATAAGGTTACCATGACTGAAAATAATAATGACTATGTTTTAATTTTCAAATGGACAACTGAGTTACCATGGTGGTAAAAAGAATCCATATCTTCAGAAATATCAAGAGTCCCTTGGAGAGGACTTCCCTCTATGCTTTCTGGAAATTACACCAAATGAAAAAGGATAAAAATAAATCTGTAGTATCAACATCTTTTGGGTGATGGTTATTTTGTTCAATTGGATCTAGCCAGGGAACTTTTCTATAATGGACTTTCAGAAAGCACTTTCCAAAGTTATTAGTACCTTCTCAATTCTAGGATAGAATGTTTTGGAGACAAATAGTGGCATTCTTGGCTTTGGGGTAGAGGGGTGAATATGGATAGAATTGCTCTACTAGCTCTCTTTGCTCACCTACAGCATCACAGATTCACAGGGTTGATGGGGCCATAGAGGGCAGTCCTGTGCACATCCTTGCCAAGAGTCAAGCACTAGTGAGAGTGAATTTATTTGAACATCTCCCCCTGACCCCCAAGCCCCTAGTCCCAGCCCATTTGCCTTTTACAAAGCTTCCTTAGCAAGCACTTCCAGGTGCTGAACCAATGAATGCCTCTCATGGCTTAAATCTCCTGGGAGTGCACAGAAAACTCTTATTCATTATGACTTGGCATCCATTTATGACTTCCTTGTGGTCTTCCTCCCACATCCATCCCTCTACAGAAAACTCTGGGTGCTTGCCAAGTACCCAGGAGGAAGGGCAAGGAACCTAGTTCTGTCTGGTGAAGCTAGTGCCCAGTCCACAATTCCCTGGTTACTCTTTAGTTGCATCAGCCTACCTGTTCTTCAGGATGCTACTCATTCTTAGCACAGGAGAAAGTAACGTTTTTAAGGGATCAGGGAGATTAAAAGTGAGGTGTGTCTCCTCTTCTCCAGGAAAAAATAATTTATCAGTATTGTCAAGACAATTAAGAGAGCTTCCCATTACTCTCATATCTCAGGACCATCCAAAATCTCCTTGGGTGTTGTTAAAAACAAGGAAGAGGAGGGAGTTTGGGCTTTCTACAGGATAGTAAGCTTTGCCATCTCTGATGAGAGAGAAAAAACAAGGTAAAAGGCATTGCTTATTTGTCTACTCAGCCAAGAGTGGGGGTGTCTGCTAACCTAAAGATAGCCTTAATTTTATTTGTTTTTCCTAAGGAACATCTGCTTGTACAATGATTAGGCACTGGCATTCATTAACACAGGAAGTAAAGTGTCTGAGGTTTGTGTCACTGGGAGTATTCGAGAACAAAATAAGACAGATACTTGTGGGAGTGATTTCAGAGCATTTTTCCCACTTTGCAAAGGTTCAGCCTAGGAGAATGTCTAATATTCACTGTGGTCACTGAGAGTTCTGTTAACTGTAGTAGTCAGGAGGTCATTCTCCCTGTGAACTGGGGGACAGGATGGACGATGGATGACATTGACCACGTGTCCATGGCATGTGAATGAAGGTCTAACGAGGGCCTAGTGGCAGCAGCATCTCAGATGTTTGCTGAATAAATGAATAAATTTCCCAGACACGCAGTGCAAAGAATACAGAACATTCTGTGCACCCTTTCTGTATTCCAAAGTGCATTTAAATTTATTATGGCATTTTTTTTCTTCCTAACTTTCCTATGAGGACTAGAGCACAGGCTCCCCTTATCCCATTTTACAGATAAGGGTCTGAGTTAAGGAGAGAGTCAGAACTAGAAGACAAGTTTCCTAATTCTTAGAACACAATCATCTGGCCAGTGACTTTAAGGAAAACTCCCCAGATTCTTAGTTCTCATTTATAAGATCAGAATATAGTGCCAATATAGCTTCACTCCTCGCCTCCTTCCACCCTCCTTCCTTGGTTTAAAAAAAAAGAAGCAAAAGTGATGCTATTAAAATTTTGATTTTTTAACATGTTAAGTATTACATGAAAAGTGTGATAAAGAGGTAAATAATAAAATTTAAAAGTCAGTTTTTGCCCTTACAAATCTACTCTTCAATACTTAATTGAATAGTCATTTGAAAAAATGCAAAATGAAGGAACCAATTGGATTTTCCCCATTAATTAAAGGAGAGAATTGAACAACTCCATAGAGACATGATATGACATTGTTCCTTGACTAGGAGGAGAAGGTGGGAGTATATGTCACACTCTAATAAAGTTGGAGATTTGGAGCATGCCTTGGGGATGCTCAGCTTATCAGGTTACAGATGAAGAAACTGAGGCACAGAAAAGTCATAAAGAGTCAAGCTAGAGGCAGTGCTCACCCTTACCCCTGGATTTCTTAATTTCCAGAGATACTACAGCTGCAGGACTTAATGTTCTATTGTATTGATTCCCTGTAATTGAAGCAAACATTTTTATCATAATGACCCACAGTGACACGTGTGTGCGTGTGTGTGTGTGTGTGTGTGTGTGTGTGTGTGTGTGTGTACATACACAACAGGGCATAT
Source organism: Myotis daubentonii (assembly GCF_963259705.1). Taxonomy (NCBI): domain Eukaryota; kingdom Metazoa; phylum Chordata; class Mammalia; order Chiroptera; family Vespertilionidae; genus Myotis; species Myotis daubentonii. The sequence continues at coordinate 49,328,640 of NC_081850.1, forward strand.
GTGCATGTATGCATGTGGGTGTGTGTCCACAGCATGCCTTATTTGTTCCTTCATCCTCCCTTCCCCCACAAAACAGACACCTATAATCAAGCACTATAAACAGCATGCATTTACATTTTAAGTATCTACAAAATAAAATTAAAATGTTTCTCCTAGCCTTGCTGTGTCTCAATAGTAAGAATGAAAAACCAAACCAACATCGCTCCCTAAATTTTAGTTATCTCCCATTCCCAGATTTCACTTAGGAGCTCAGTCCCCAGGAACAGGGTTGGGAAAACTGTATAAACAGCTCCCCATTTCCATCCCACATGCGAGCCCCGCACCTTCCAGCTCCAATCTTGGCTCTTGGAACCCGCTGCCCTCTTGGGACACAGTCCGCCCTCCACCATCCTCCAGCATCCCTCTCACGTCTTTTTAAAGAGATATTTTGGGAAGCAGCACACGCACATCCAGAGACCAATTACTCAATCTCCTAGCAAGTATGGAGATGATGGAAGTATAGCCCTTCGGTCTCCTAGCAACAGCAAGGGGGAGGCTGGAAAGCAAGCTGGTTGCCCAGCACCACCCTGCGTAGAAGGCATTTGCGTATTTCGCATTTCGCTTTTGTTACCTTTGATGGCCATTTCTAAAACGGGCTCTCAGTTCTTGGGGGAGTTTAGGCACTTAAGTTATTCTTTTAAAAGATCTCTGCTGACATCCACAGGTTCTAAAATTAACATCTCAAGCTTTCACAGACCGGAAGTGTTCTAAAAACACAGAGCCCCAGCTTGGTCTTCCTCCCTTGTTTGTTAGGAATGTGTCCAGTCCCCTACTTCCTCCATGCCCTCTCTTGCCTTTACACATATTCTCCCCAGATGTGGACATTCAAGCACTTTTTTTTCTTTTTTCCAAATTTTGAACTCTGCTCTCTAGAAAAATAAAAAGATTACAAGTCACTGGGCATCTCATTCAGCTTTCTTTTTAACCTAAAAAAGACTCTAGCTGGAGCAGATTTCCACACCTGTTGTCTCAACACCTCCATGATCTTCAGCTCTGCTCCACTAGCCCCACATAAAATGTGTCACTGACAAAGGAAATATTTGTTTAACTTGAGTAAGAGTTGATTAAATGAGGGAGGAAAGTATGAACTATCATGATAGCTGACCCTCTTGAGTGGAAATACCCAGGGTCACAAGGGAGAAGGCTGTTGAGTGACAAAGCAGTTATTTCTATTGCTTATGGGAGTGGGATATTTGGGGGGAAGAGAAATAGAGGTAGGATCAGAGAGAGAGAAATGTGGGATTTCCATTATTAATAAAAGAAAACTGAAAGGATGGGAGAGTTGAGGAGAGCTGGGTCTGTTCTAAATCCAAGACCCACATCTGTTATTTCTGACCCAGCGGCCTCTCAACTTTGGAAGCCCTCAGAGGGTCAAGGCTTCTGGCCAGGCTTGAGGATAAGGGAGGGCCAATAGGAATGCCAAGGACTGAAATAATTTTTTTGAGGAATTGCCAAAGACAGGGAGGTGGGACACAGGGTGCTTTGTTGCAGGAGCACTGATTGAAAGAACAGGACGAGGCACTAAGCCTGCCCTTCCGTACTAAGTTTACCTCTTAAATATTGGGTATAGAAAATGATGGCTAAGATGAGGAGCTGGGATTCTTAGATAATCTTCCAAATTTATTGTCAGCCAAGTAAGATGCTGTTTCTCTAATAAACAGAGAAGTCTCTCCATTTTTCCTCCTCTTCCTGTCTATGCCCTGGTTCACTCTTCTTTGTGTCAGGAAGTTTGCACAGATAATTCCGTTTCCGTCAGCCTCCCCCTCTAGGGTCCATAGCTAACCATGTGTTTACCAGGACCTTCTTTTCCAGTCCTTCTGAGCAAGTTCCAGAAATTGTGACCACCTTGCTGGAATTCGAAGCTGAACAATTTAGCTCTAAAACTCTACTAGAAAAGGAGAAGAGAGACAATTCTCACGCTGTCTCTGAATCCCAGGGCAACATCTATGGAGAGACCCATAGCCACCCAGGGGCACATGAGCTCCTTCGCATTCCTGGGCCTGACTCAGTAGCTAAACTGAGCCTGGGCTGAAAAGCTGAGGGATTGTGAGAAGGGGAAGGATGGTCAGAGGAGAGATGAAGAAGGTAGAACAGGACCTGGTCACTGCTGTGTTTATCAGTTATGCCCTAGAAGTGAGAAATTGGGCAGAAGTAACAAGACTTCAGGAAAAGGAGTTTTACCTTCAGTTGCCCTCAGACCTTATAGGTGTGGACTATAGAAAGTCAACCTAGCTTAGTTGCCTGCTCCCTGCAGGATCACTGGAATCTGCTGGTTCCACAGAGAAGGATGAATCCATCAGGACCTTCCCCTGGCTCCCCTAGCACCAGCTTCAAGAAGAATGAAATTAGAGATCCTGGGCCCTCGAAGGGCATCCACATGTGTAAGTGTGAAACAGAATAGCAGTTCATGGAAGCCCCTCTGATAGTTAAGGGCAGGGCCAGAGGCCATATCTCAGGACTGTGGATTCAAGGCCAGTCCTCTATTTAGAGTCTAAAGCCACGCTGGCTCTATGATGACTGACCACCAGCTTGAGCTTTCTGCCTAAAGCTATGATCCTGACTCACAGGTGAAAATGGAACAAGAAGCAAGGCCACAGTTTCTGACAAGGGAGCTATGAGACTGCGAAATGACTTTCTTCCACCATTTTGCTTGGGATCAGTAGATGTTCAGTAAATCCCATGAGCTGCCTCTCAGGACTTCCCAACTTTATGGACAAATACACGCAGAGCAAAGCACAATTCTCCAAATTGTTATTTCTGAGCCTGCTGAGGTTGATTCTTTATTTCATCACTTAACTGAAGTTCTGCATGTTCAAGTTCTGCTCTGACACAGGCCTTTGTCAGGAGCCCAGTTACCATGGCAGTGCCTCCAAAATAGAACAAGTCCAACCCACATCAATAGATGGTACAATAAATAGAATAAGTACTACTTACAATACATTATTCAGTTTCTACTGGGTAATAATTTGTTCAGAGAGTTGAAAATAGCTACACCCCCCTTCATTTAATTAAAGGAAAAACAATTCCACAAATGGGAAATGCACAGTGTTTATATCAGAGTGGAACTTGTGTGGCTGTGTGGTGAAGAGGCCAGAATCATGGTTGAATTTGCTCAGAAAAACTTAATGCACGAAAGCTAGGGCCACTCTCTCTTAAAACCCAACTATTGTGTGGTTTGGTTTGAGGCACCAGCTAAGTATGAACTAAGACTGATACCTAAGAACCATATCAGTTTTTCCTAATAGTCAGGCGGGCATTTCTCTGTTTCCCCATGGCCATTCTGGTGTACTCCTATTGTCCCGTGACACCTATATCTTGCTTCAGATAAAGAAGTATATAAGCACTCTAATTATAGGTAACCACAGGGCTCAGGAGGCTGGTGGAAGACTCCTCTGACCCACCTTTATAGTCGTTATTTTAATGACTATTTATTGAATAATTTGGGCTGTTTATGAGCAAATAGATACGTCAGGGCCTCCAGTCCACTGTATTCTCCAAGTGGCTCTTCATCTTAGACAAAGTAAGCCGCTTGATTGAGAGGGAAATGCGCTGTCTTTGAAATCCAGACAGGCCTGATTTCCAGAACCAACTTTGCCTCTAACCCTGTGCAAGTCTCTCAGTCTTCATTTTATACAAATGTAAAGGGAGGGGTAATACTCTCTACTTTAATTGGCTTGCTGTGGAAATTGAACCGTGTGTAGGTACAAGTGCCTAGCACAATGTCTAGTCTATGATATGAAATTAATATTCATGTATTTTGTTTTCCTACAACAGCTGTAGCTAACATGATAGACATCCCAGACATTCCTTCGAAGTCATAGGCATGGAACCAGTGTAATGGCACAGGACCCCAGTCTCACAAGGGGCCACATGCTCGGTTTTATGTTCTGTTGATACCATCTTGAAATTCTTACTAATTTTATTTTTGAACTTATGCCTTGTAAATGAAGTCCAACGGTGGAATGGAGTATGCATGTGCACAGGGGAGAGAACCAGGTAACAGTGTGCACACACAAGGCTCAGGTTCATGGACACAGCAGGCAATACTCTGTGTGCACGCCAAGCAGTTGACCTGACTGCCTGCTGCACACAAGCATAACTGGGACAGGTCAAGACCCTGAAGACACCAAGGGGTGCCTAGGCTGGGACAGCAACAGCAGCAGCAGCAATGGTGACAGCCCTGGAAGAAAGGAGAGATACCTCGTGAGTTCAATGTTGGGAGCTTTCCCATCCAGCCCGGAGCCTTTTCCTATAGCACCTGCATATATATATATTCTCTGGCCTGAGCACCAAATAGGAACTGCCTGTGGTCTACCAATTAACATTTCAGTAAATTATTACAAAAATTAAAGTGTAATGTTGTGATTTATAATAAGAAATATAGATTTGGTCTCCATCCCCATTTCTGGCACAGAGCTCCTAAAACCCCTGGAATTATATAAGTCTTGAGAGCAACAAAGATGTCTTCTGTTTTGTTGATAATGCTACTTTTGGAAAGGGTGCAGGCAGGTTGCCAGGACAACCAACCATATGATTAGAAGTCTGGAACTTTCAGTCCCACCCACTGACCTCTAGTGTGGGCAGAGGGGCGAGAGTTGAATCAATCTCCAATAGCTAATGGTTTGATCAGTCATGCCTATGTAATGAAGTCTCTATGAAAACACACAAAAAAATGGGATTTGGAGAGCTTCCAACTTGGTGAGCATGTGGAGTTTTGAGAGAGTGGTGAGTGGCATGCTTGGAGAAAGCATAGAAACTCCACCCACTGCTCCTATCCCTTGTCCTATGCATGTCTTCCATCTGTCTATTCCTGAGTTATAGCTTTTTATAATAAACTGATGATCTAGTAATTAAAATGTTTGTCTGAGTTTTTCTAGGAAGTTAAACCCAAGAAGGGGGTTGTTGGAACCTCTACTCTATAGCCTGTCAGTCAGAAGCACAGGTGACAACTTTAACTTGCAATTGGCATTTGATATGTGTGTGTGCAGTATGGGTTGGGGGGAGGGGGTAGTCCTGTAGGACTGAGCTCTTCACCGTGGAATCTGATTCTATGCTCAGGCCAGTAGTGTCAAAATTGAGTTGAATTGTGGGACTCCCAGTTGATGTTCCAGAATTATTTCGATTTGTGGGGAAACCACTCCTCCCTGCCACACACACACAATGAAATTGGTTCTGGAACTCCTTAGAAAGCATATACATGGGCATTGCAATGAAACATATCAAGGAGTTCCTAGAATTCTTCAAATAGTTTAGAAGCTCTGATTTTAAAACTTGCTTCAAAATTGGAAAGTAAAGAGCCAAAGGTTTAAAAGTAGAAATTATATTTAAAAATTGCTGCTTCCAATGAAAAAGAACAGTAGTTTCATACAAACTTCCCAATGAACCAATTATAAACAAGAAAGCCAATTTTAAAATTAACATTTTCTTGTCATTGAAGATATAGCAATAGACCACCTAACAGACATTTCGAGTTATATACAAATCATGAAGTCCCTTTTTTTTTGTACAAACTCTACAAGTTACAGGAAATATCAGAGAAAGCATTAAAATGTCATCTATAAATTTATGTTTAAAATTAAACACAGACTTACACAAAAATGATTTGTATAAAGAGTTAAATCTCTTTAGAAAAAGATTTAGAATCATGCTTTAGATGCAGTAAAATCTTATTTTGAAATAATTTATCAGAAATTTGTCCCAATGCTGTCACAGCCTGTAATCTATCCTTCACAGCTCCAGTAATGGTGGCATCAACAGAAAGATCCCTCTCAAAATTAAAAGTTATTTGTAATACTACATTTACCAAGATCAACTGATCAATGGCTTTCAATTATATCATTGAGAATAAAGTTGCTAAGTTTTGATGAATTTCTAGAAAAGTGAGCCACAAAAAAATCACATGATCAATCAAGATTTTGCATGAAGAAAGTCTTATCATTTTTATACTATATAAAATTATGGTGCCCCAAATATTAACAAACTCCACATGTCCTTTCTTCCCAGTACTTTACCTCTATTACCATAGGGTCTCTCAGGCCCTATGACCCAAATAACAGGGCTGTTTGCACTGCACTATAGTCCTGCTACAAAGCCCTTTCCTGCTATGAATACTTGAAGTTGGCAGCCTTTCACATCACTCAGTCTGGGAGATAGAGCTTAGGCTGACCCCATATTTATCCTCAGTATAATCTCCTTCCCTTGAGTGTGGGCACAACCTGTGATTTGCTTTTATTAAATAGATTATGGTATATGTGACGGGCTGCCATGTCTTATTGTCCATCCTTGATATTTTTAATGGTGCAAATTGAGCAGTATCCTTGTTAGCCTCCCATCTATTCTGCCCCATGAGCATGCTATATCCCACCGGCCATCCCCATAACTCTCTTCAGGTAAGGCCCTGCTGACCATCCAACCTTGCCACTCAATATTATAATTGTGTTCCTCTGGCTTCTGATGGTTAAACATGGCTACTCGGCCTCTATTATTTTAGGATCCTATTCTCCCCATTGCTATCAGTGAGCCGAACTCTGTAACAGGTCTGTCCTACTATCAGCTCTGGCCCAAGAGAATCACTACCACTGCTGCTGGTGCCCACTTTCTAGTGTGTGAGTTGGGAGTTCATTCTTTGGAGTAGGACTACTCTGGAAAGTAAGCCCTGCACCCGGTTCTCAGATCTCTGTGCCCTTCCTCTGAGGATATGAGAATCTCTTTGTAAAATGCCAGAGAGATCCTATGGCTTTCACACTGAACTTTCCATTAATGCTCTCAGCTTTTTATGTTTTTTTTAGAATAAACTTTATTATAATTCTTTTTTATTGTTGACAGTATTACAGATGTCCCCCATTTCTCCCCTTTACCCCTGACTATCCAACCCCCACCCCACCCCAGCCCTTCAACACATTATTTTCTGTGTCCATGGGCTCTGCACATATGTTCTTTGGTTAATCTCTTCCCATCTCCCCACCTCCCTCCCCTCTCAGATTTGTCAGTCTATCCCATGTATCCATGCCTATGGACCTTTTTTTTTTTTAAGCCTTCACCTGAGGATATTTTTTTCCATTGATTTTCAGAGAGAGTGGAAGAGGGGCAGGGGGAGAAAGAGAGAAATGTCAATGTGAAAATATCAATGTGAGAGAGACATATGGATTGATTGCTTCCTGCATGTACCTGACCGGGCCTGGGGATTGAACCCGCAAACCAGGTACATGCCCTTGACTAGGAATCGAACCTGAGATCCTCCAGTGCACAGGCTGATGTTCTAACCACTGAGAAACACTGTTCATTAGATTCCACATATGAGTGAGATCTTGTGATAGTTGTCTTTCTCTGACTGGTGTATTTCACTTAGCATAATAATGTCCAGGTCCCTCCATGCTATCACAAACAGTTTAGAGATCCTTCTTTTTTACAGCTACATAGTATTCCATGTGTAAATGTACCACAGCTTTTTTATCCACTCATCTACTAATGGGCACTTGGGCTCTTTCTATATCTTAGCTATTGTAAATAATGCTGCTATGAACATTGGGGTGTGTACATTCTTTCTGATTGGTGTTATGGGATTCTTAGGATATATTCCTTGAAGTGAGATCACTGAGTCAAATGGCAGTTCAATTTTTAATTTTTTGAAGACCCTCCATACTGTTTCCCATAGTATCTGCACCAGTCTGCATTTTCACCAGCAGTGCAGCTTTTTCTAATCCTTCCCTAGAGCCCTAACTTAGCAATAGCCACCAAGTTTTATAGTTAAGATTTCCCCCCAAGTTTCTCAAAATCCTCACTAGTTAGTGCTATCCAAATTCATCATAGTGAAGTTTTTAACAATTTTATGGCTACCTGTGCAAGGGAGTATGTGAACTTCTCCTACCACTAGTGACGGGCCTTTGTTCTATTAAGGACAGTAATCTACGACCGTCTTAGCTCCTACTTTCCCAGACCATTCCTTGTATCTACTATTATAGAGATTAGTATGAAAGAAACTTATTAGAATATGTTCTTTGGGTCAACATTTGGGGAAGGGAGACTGAAGAAGAAATATTGACCAGAGATAAAAGTTGGGCTACCTGCATGCCCAACAACAGCCTTGGCCAAACGCCTAGGGTTTCTGAAGCTAGATAACCCATGAGAGTTGGCCTAAGAGGGTCAGGCTTCTATATTGCCATATTGATCAGACATGGAGGTGGGACACCATAGGAAGGGGCATGAGTTTGGGCACAGGGCTCTCTCCAGAGGAAGGAGACCTGAAAATACTACTGGATAAAGGCTTTCTGCTAAAAGTATTCCTAGCAGCTGGGGCAAAAATTCTTTCATTTAAAGGGACACTTGGGCAATGTATCCCAGTCATTAATAAATTTAACTTCTGTCCTACCTCCTCCATATGTAAAAGTCAAAGATAGTATGAGAAACAGGCACATCTCCTACTTGACATACTAGAACATTTGGGAAAACATTCTGGGAATCTGGAATAACAGACTATTATCCTGAAAAATTGTATAACCCAGGGTCAGCCTCGTGTCTAGGTAAATTAGGTAGTCTCTTCTATGTTTTGAGTGTCCCAGGAAAGCTTTATGCCTTAAAATCTCTATTCAACTTTGAAATCTCAGCTACAGTCTTAATGTCTTCCCATTATCCTCTCTTCCCACACTCTAAAAAAGAATTCTGGGTAGTTATAAAACTTTATGCATCCAAATAATTAAAGATAAAACACCCCACCCAAATTCTACTTGCTAAAGGCCACTTTCCCCAGGAAAGGAAGCCTAAACGCTAAATTAATGACTAGATTAAGGTTCTGAAAAATCTGTTTTATCAGCATCCTCAAGGATGATCCAAAGAGCTAAAATGATTAATGTAGAGGGTAGATGACAGGCAGGGTCATGGATTTGTTCCATAAAACTGGGTAGCCAGATGATGGTACATGGAATATAGCTCTGAGGTGTCCCTCCTACAGGCACATTCACATCCAGCTAATCACAGATCTTCTCTTATCTAATAGCCTACAAATAAGGTGACCTTAGAAGACATGGACACTGCCAGAGGAGATGGAGAGGCGTTGGGAAGGGGTGATTTTACTGTGGCTCACTTCTGCTGCAAAAATTTGCCCTCGGTCCCATGAGTTGGTGTGTTGGTTTTGTGTGTCCTGCTCTAATTTGATATTTTTAAATATGTTTTTATTGATTTCAGAGAGAGAAAGGAAGGAGAGAGACAGAGATATCAATGATGAGAGAATCATCCATCGACTGCCTCCTGTATGCCCCCGCACTGTGGATCAAGCCCACAACCCCATTATGTGCCCCGACCAGGAATTGAACTGTGATTTCCTGGTTCATAGGTCAATGCTCAACCACTGAGAAACACTGGCCAAGCGTTATTATTATTATTTTTTTAATGAACTGGTTAGGTCTCCATGATGGGGAGTTGAGAGGGGTAAAGAACAAGGATTTAGAAGCCTGGCAGTCCTGTGTTTTGAATTTCAGCTATCTGTCAAAAATTCTTTGACTTAGGGTGGCTCCTCAGCCGCTGAGAGGCAAAAGCCTGTTTTTGGAGAGAGAATACTCCCCAATAATTTGATTCCCTCTTCCCCACTTCCCCCAGGGTGGGGAGGTATATAAACTACCTGTCACCAGGAGAAATCAGACTAAGAGCCAGGACTGCAGAACAGATGGCAAAACCCAGGCAGACGAAGGAGAGTGTGAGGTATAAGGAAGCTATATTCCCTTTTCCCATTTCCTTCTTTTATAAATTTTAACCTTTTAACACAAACTTGTCCCAGGATTCTTATTCCTGTGCTAGCTCTTTACTTGTTATTCTAGTTTACTCATAGATCTGCTAAATGAATATAGTAAATGACTGCTGAAGGTCGACCAGATGGCTTGATGACTTCATTTACTCTCTCTTTGGGAAAACAATTGAAAGAAATCTCAGTTACTCATTCTCCTGCAGGCAGGGGTGTGCAATGATTGCTTTTGAAAATGAAAAGATAAACATGCATATTGTGTGCCTGGAAGCTCTGGGGATCTGGGGACACTTTCTGCCCCACCATTTTACTCCAGAACATAAGGAATTCATTGTACACCTTGCTGAGGGAAAGAGGCACATTGTATTTTCCAAATATCAAGATCTTTCTTTTAGGATTAGAATATGTAGTTGACACAGAGAAAATACTTTCAAGATGTTGTAGAAAAAAATACACAAAAACCTCAAGACTCCAACTCTTTAGAACTCGATATTTTCAGCACCTGCAGTTTCATATCTCTGTCGGGTAGGAGTGTGTATTATTTCTCAGAGACATAACCCAGACTTCCATACTCACACATGAGTTCTCCCAAAAGAAAGCAGGAGGAGACAAGAACTCTTCCCAAGAGTTTAAAAATATTTCTAGATATGAGAGTTTTAGAGAACAGTTCCCTCCTTGGGGATTTCTGGACTTCTCAACCTGAAAGGCAGGCAAGCACACTGCTTTGCATTTTCCACTCACACTGGATCCCATGGTAAGTCCAGCACATAGACTGGCTTTCTCTACCTGTGCAGAGGCATTCAGGCAACCAGTGGGGAAGGACCAAACAGGGGAATGGATGGGGCATTTGCAGTCACACCTAGGTTCTGACCCATTCCCATTCTTAGTTATTTGCTCTTTCTGTGCCTCAGTTCCCCTGTTTGTAAAATGGACTTGGCAATATTTACTTTGAATGGCTATTGCAATAAATAAATGAGAATAATAGGCAATAAAGTTTCTGGACAAAGGAGACACTTGATAAATGCATGTGTGGTTTAGTTCCACAAGAGCAGAACTGTCTTGGTCATCAGCACTTGCTAGTAGGTGCTCATGAATATTTGTGGACTAAATGAACCATATTAATTCTTTTTCATTTCCCATCACTGTCACCCTATAAACTAGACAAAATGTTTCACCTCCAATGAAGGAAGGACTATATTGCTTTATCAGGAAAAGCCATATCAGAGTATCACTTTCTAGATTCATACACCCTTATATCCTGCTGGTGGGCATATCAATTGACACAACCACTTTAGAAAACAATTCAGAGAAGTAGTCTACTCAAGTTGAACATGCATGCACCTTGAGACCAGCAATTCCATTCCTAGGTATATACCCCTAAGAATATACCTTTCTATGCAAGTCTATATCTACCAAAATATTAACTTGGGCAATAGCAAACAATGGAAAACAACCTAAATGCTGAGTTTCCCTGAACTACACTCAGCATCTCAGCATCAAGCCTCCATGGCTTTGAACTGTATTTATGAGCATCCGTGCTTTATTTCAATTTGTTCTGTGTATCCATCAGCAAGATGTATCAGAAAAACCTAAGAGAGCTCATGAGAGTGTCAATACTTAGTGTAAAATTGTTCATAATTAAGTTTTTAGATTGTGCTGGATGAAATAATGACGTTGTGTGTGTGTTGAAGTTGCCTATGTCCATTGTTTGTACTATTTTCACACAGAACAAGTCTTGAGAGCTGCAGAAGTTACTACTGGTTCTGCTAGTAGCCAAGTGGTCTCTTTTAGTCAGTACCCAATAGTAGGTAAAATGGAATGTCTATGGCTTGAGTGGATTCAAGGCTGTATAAAGCATGGTATTCCATTATCATATACTTAAGGAGAAATCAGATAGTCTTTTTAATAAGTGAAACAACATTTTACATACATTATGTCTACTTTAAACAGGCTGTGGGTTTATCATATCATTCCTGCTTTTACTATATTTTAGTGTTATTTTAGATTTATGCATTATTTGGTATGATTTACTAGCTTATTTTTAGGGTCTTGGAATGCTCAACATTTTCCCATATAAATTAATGGTAATTGCTTCTTTGTTTAATGCCATTTTGGTTTATAAAAAAGTTTCATAGGAACGCTCTACTTTCAGATAGTGAGGGAAACCTCTATTGCTTAGAGATTCAAACATACATATGTAATTAAAGTATAAAATGCAAGGAATAACAAATGCTGTATTCACAATAGGCCTCGGAGGTGTGGGGAGGGAATTGAAATCACAGAAGATAATACAGAGAAATTTGATGCAGAGGAGTATTGGTGATTTGGGGTGTTTTAGGAAGGTGATGGGCATCGAGGTATCCTAAAAAATGAAAATGTATACTTGCAAAGAATCTTATCATGTAAAAGCTGAAGATTCCTATAGCACTAGCTCCACCTGTCCATTCTAAAAATAAGCAACCACAGGCTCAGAGACGTGAAGTCAGGTGGTACACAGTCAGGTGGTGACAGAGCTGGGATTGGAATCCAAATTTTCCAGGTCCTACGCCAAAAGTGTATGTAGTTTTTTTAAAAATTGCATTTGGTTCAGTTCCTTTTTTTCTTCTTGTAGGGAGGAATCTGAACACACATGTGAGGAGGGCTTCAAATGCATCAGAGGCGAGCCACTCAGAGACGGTCCAGAGAAAGGGCTCCTGATATTATTTCATGTATACAAAATGAGACACAAATCACACCCTAAATGTAGGTAATATCAATGTCACACTACATATCTCCTACATATCTGACATCAGTAATCATTTATACTGCACGATGAGTTTCTGCTCTATACTTTTAAGTTCTTCCTCCCATTAGGTTTCAAAACAAATCTGCGAAGTTCAGTTTGCCTTTTTACTGATGATAAATTCATAGGAGTATTAGTGTCTCTTTCTCATTTCAACATTCTGACACCTTTCTGTTGTTTTCTTTTTTTAACCCAAAGTTTTTAATGCACATTTTTGTTCTATGGGTAGCCTAGAGACACAGAGCAGCTTGACTTCTTGATGGAAAAAGTTGGGGGTTTCCTTATTGAACCAATCCTCTCTTCTACCTTGGAGACTTTTGAAACCCCTTCCCTATCCATGAGTCATACAGCTGTTGCTCAGGGCAATGACCTGTCACTGCATCTCAAACCAGGACACCAACTTACAGCCAGCTCCACACCCCTATTCGCTCCCTGGCCACAGTGAGCATTCAGACCAAGGCTAAGAAATAGCTGACCTCATCTTTCCCTATGTCTCATCACACTCTTTAAAAAAGAAAACCCCTACATTGTTTGGACTTGGTCTTTCCCTTTATCTCTTCCATTTCTTCCCAAGTGGATCAATGCCCGTTTTGGAATTGCCTCAGAAAACCTCTCTAGAAGAGATTTATTTATATAAGAATTTTGCTGAAGAAAATGTCATAAGTAGGGTACAGTTATTGGGTTTATACCTATTAATTCACAAACATTCCTATCAATCTGGAAAAATGTTACATTGCCCTCAAGGGCCACCACAGACCTACAGCTAATGAAGTTGTAGCTGGGGGAATGCCGGAGGTTGTTTTTCAACCTTAGTTAAAATTTGTACTTCCCCATTCTCTTGTTTTTTGTTTTTATTTTAGGCTGGGGAGCCATGCCAATTATACTGTTTCTATGCCAGGGTAAGTTTATGTGTCTTGCTTCCCTTTATCATTTTGTATAGATTGTTGAGAATAGTGTATGTGATATGTAAGAGAGTAAGTTAGAACCTGGAACAGCGAAGAGTGAGATCTATTGGGCTCCACAGGCAAGAGATCAGCATGGGAAAGGCCAACCTGCACCAACAAGAATTGAATTTGTTGCCAGCTACACTCCAAGCCCAAGGTTCAAAGCCCTAAATATTTATGAAAGAAATCCAATGCTGCTTCTATTTTTCCCTCCTTCTCTCCTAATATTTCTTCTTATTCTCTGGGTAGGATTCATGGTCCAGTAACACCCAAGCCCTTGTAAGAAGAGAAAGCAAGCTGAGTGAAAAACACAGGTCTTTACTCCTTGTCATTGCCACATACACAAAACTGGCCCCAGTGGTAGATCAAAGCTAGCCTAACCCAGAGCAAAGCCTAGATGATGGGCCAGAGGGACCGTTGGATGGTACTTCATGTCCACAGGGGCCCTCAAATGAGGTTGCACATAGAGTCTCCAAGAAGCACAAAAAGGAAACAAAGGAGACGCTCATCATACAACTCTGATCTTGGGTCTTATTCCTAGGCTTTGTTTCTCTTTTCATGATAAATTGATATTTTTGGTAAATTCTGTAAAGTTTTTGTTAATAGCATAATTACTTTATCATATTTCTATCAAAACATGTAGAATAGACTTTAGTTTTTACAACCTGTTTTATTATTTATTTATTTTAAAATAAACCTTAAAAATACATAGTTCACATGATTTAACCATAGTTACATTTTACTGAAATATGTCTATATTTTAAACACGTCTTGCCAAGTGCTTCTGTAAGATCAATGAGTGTGCAGGAATAGAGGTAAAAGGTAAGTTGATATCTTTGGGTGTTTTTTTTTTTGCTCTGAATTTTCCTTCAGAGTGGTTGAAACATAAGATTGTAAAACTCACAAAAATGAGACAGCAGAATGATTCTTTTGTCTTCTGAGCATAATCACATTTACCTTTTTTTTCACCAAAAAAAATAAAGTTGCAACATAAACCCCATAAGTTGACCTGGGCCTTGCTGACTGAAGACCCAAAGCTGGAGGCAAATGGTACATCACAAATAAGAAAAACTCAGGACCAAGAAGAATCGCTTCTCGGCCTTTTGGCTAAGATCAAGTGTAGGACCAAGCAGAGACATTAGGAAAGAAGGAGAAAAAAATAGAAGCAGCATTCAATTTCTTTCATAAATATTTGGGTCTTTGAACCTTGGCCTTGGAGTGTATCTGGCAACAAATTCTCTCTTGTTGGTGCAGGTTGGTGACTAGAAGTTCTACTCAGATGAAACCACAAATACATTCTCAGGCAACACACTGACCAGAGTTCCCCACCTCACCAAGGGTCACGTAGACCCCCAGGCGGATGGGTGAATTCCAAGAGATCAGACCCTGTCTGAGATTTTCTGATATCCTTGGGGAATGGTGGGTTGTGACAGAAACAAAACAACTTCCGCCCAACTCCTGCATCCTGCAGACCCACCTTCCACCCCTCACACCCCCCCTACCCCGGGGCACACCTCCTGTCGTGATTCCATCTTGCTACCCTCTGCCTGCCTGCCCTGCTCGCCCAGGTCCTGCAGGTGTGTCTATTTTAGCACTCAGAGCTCTAAGCTGGTGAAGGGCGATTGGCATGTTGTATAATTATTTTGGAGGGGGGCCCATAATTGAATAATGCCAATGATGAAACAACCAGTATTTTTCTAGTTCTGTTCTCAAATTTCTGACACATACTTCTGGAAGCTTCCCAGGCAGTGTCTCACATGTGCTCCATGGACCGACTTGTGACAGCAGATTAGTGTGTCGATGCCTCCTGTCCCTAGGACAGTGGTTCTCAACCTTGGCTGCACATTAGAATCACCTGGGAATCTTTTTAAAATCCTGATTTCTGGGCCTCATCCTCCGGAAATTCTGTTTCTTTGTTACTAATGTTGTGGGTCGGCAAACTGCAGCTCGAGAGCCGCATGCGGCTTTTTGGCCCTTGAGTGTGGCTCTTTCTAAGCCTTAGGAGAACCCTAATTAAGTTAATAACAATGTACTTATCTATATAGTTTAAGTTTAAAAAATTTGGCTCTCAAAAGAAATTCCAATCGTTGTACTGTTGATATTTGGCTCTGTTGACTAATGAGTTTGCCGACCACTGCTCTAGCCTATGCGCCAAATTTGCCTGCCTCAAAACCCTTCCCAGAAGACTCCTGGAGCCTCTTGAAAATTGACCCCAGCTTCTACAAAGACCTCAATACACACTCTCACCTCATCAACCCCTGGTGACCTCTGAGCCCTGCAATGGACCTTGCAATGGTATCCATGCAATGGGTGTGCCCCATATACCCAGTAGGTATCTCATAAATGTTTGCAAAAGAAATTAATGACTTGCATTGAACCTGGGCAGTCCTGGCAATGTGTTGCTTATTATTGGGCCAACGAGCATGTCTGCAACTACACTCTGAGGGGGAGTGAGACAGATGGGGCACAGGACTCAATCTGAGGGTTTCCTTCTCGACTTTGCCTCTCCTGGAAGACTTCTTGACAGCAGGTCACCATGACCACCCTTCATGCTAGAGTGTGGTTCTCAGTGCCCACTATGCATGAGGATCACCCCGAGCTCCACTTCAAGACAATCAGTGTCAATTAATTGGGGGCGCAGCCCAGACCTTAGGGTTTTTAGCCAGTTCCCCAGTGATCCTCACACACCTGAGGGTTCCAAGTACCACTTCAGCGCAAACACATAAACATACAGACACATAAAACTCTGAAGAGGATTCCAGCATTTTATTGATCATTTTTAGTCTTATAACATTTTTCTAATATGTGAAGATTTTGATTTTGAAGGTGACTGTGTTCATTGTAGCCATTCAAACATTAAAGATGTGCATAACAATATGGTACAGATAACCTACACTAAGCCCACCCCACTTCCCCCCAGCCCAGGAAGAAAGGTTAATAATGTTGTGTTTATTCGCTCAGGCCTTTCGCTGTATTCGTGAAAATTATATACGCACATATACACAAGTTGTTGGCTAATTCACTTAGAAGCATAATGTCATTTCTTTCTCATCACCTTGAACACAACCAGTCTCCTCTTCTGTTAAGAGACCTACCTTTGCCAGGGGGAGAATTATGTTTACTACAAGAGGAACCATAATGGCCAGGTCAGTGTGCTCCTCTAACAAGCAGAATGTGGCTTAATATGGAAGTGATTTGGGAAGTGGGGGTGGGAAATAGATGAATGGGCTGAAATAAATAAGTAGAGAATAAAAAAATTTAAATGGATAGAATCTTGGTGGAGGAAGAATTTTATAGATAACTCATTCCAGGAGATTGCAAAAAAGCCATATTCTTTGTAAGCCGAGATGTGTGTTTAATTGCTGGCTTCACAACTTACTAGCCAGAAGCCTGAATTTCCGCATTAGTGTAGTGGGGTCATTCATTTTGAGTAAAGGCAGGAGTGAGGAAGAAAGGGTAGGAGAATATGTCAGGAAATGGCTGTGAGTAGTTGACTGAGACAGGAGTCTCAGTGCTGAAAGAATTTGGAAGCCATAGTGTTCAATCAAAGCAATTGGGGTTTATAGAAATTGTTCTCATGAAGATCAATCAAATTCCATCTGTTGTCAGACAGAAATATTTCCAGAGCACAGCTAGAGAGCAACATAATTGTTTTTCAATATAAAAGCACAGGTGATATTTTTCAAGGGTCCATCAAATTGAGCTCTAAAATCATAACCATGGTTGCCTATGAAGGTGTAAATGCTGGTTTCTCTTACAGCGTGGAGAATTTGGTCCTCTTTCTAAGCATCTATGGATTTTAGAACTGCAGGATCCAGGCACTCTCCATCAGCTGTACTAAGGGGAGAAGAGATCGGCTAAATTGCCCACCCTAGAGCCATGAGTCATATTTTCAACATAAAATGTGTTCTCCTACAAGTGATTAGCTATAATTCCCCATAATTTCTTACAGATCAGAGTCCCTTGGATCTAAGCTAATTTGCATGTCTGTCACAAGGGTCTGGCATAATGCTGAAAATCTGGTCCCAGCATGTTAGGAAATGCAATGAAAACACTGTCATCTTTACTCAGTGGGGACAGTCCCCTGAGTCTAAAAGCCAGTGATGAAAAGTAGAAGAAGAGAACAGAGCTCTCTGGGTCTTGGTAACAGGTCGTGGCAGAGCACAGCAGGGCTTGTTTGGGATCTGAACACATGTGGCAGACAGTGGGTTTGATTAAGGCATGGAGAAATATGCAGATGGAGCCCAGACTTGGCAGAATGGTGTTCCTACATTCAATCTTGACATCTAAGTATGAGAGGGCTGGGTACTTTATATGAAGTAAGGGCCCAGACAGGCTTCCCTCTCCAATGCAGGAATTGAGTAGGTTAACCTTTACTGACCATCTGGAGGGTGTGGGACAGGCCCACAGCTATGGGCAACCTTTTTTATTTCATTGAAATACCAGAATCAGCGCATCACAATGTGCTATCAAAAGCTGTTTCTGGGGCCAGGAATTCTAGTCTCAAGAATCGAGAAACCAGCCTCATTCTTAAAACTCTTACAGCTTACTATTTTCTTAGCACACTGTCATGCCACACTAATTCCAGGGAGTCTTAGAACAGAATGCATTTTGAAGTCATCAAGAATGTTGTCTTACCTTAACTGTTAACAATGGACATGGGGAGGTGTGGATGAATTCAAGTGATATTTAGATGGTAGAATCATCGAAGTCCGATTGGGTTGCATCAGACTCGGGTATTTTAAGATTGACTCCCAAGTTTGTCATAAGAAAATAGGGACTATTGACTGAGAGGGGAAGACAAGAAAGAGAGCATCATGAATTCTGCTTTAGACATGCTGAATCCGTGATTCTTGTAAGCCCCCATCCAGAGCTGCTGGACATACAGGTGATGTACTGCTTGGATCTAGGGGGCTCCTGCCAAGAGCACAAAGTTCAGTATTATCAAGGACAGCCCTAGAAGGTGGTCTCTAATCTCTGGTCTCAATCTTCAGCTCCCAAAATTCCTTGGGGTCATTTTCAAGAAGTAATTTTCTCTAAAATCCCTTTGAAGGAGGTCATGACTTTGGCCTATGTCTTTGAAGTCAGGTGTTAATGATACCCAGACTGTGAAGGTGACATAAAAAAAATCAAAAGTAAAGGCTTAAGAGAATCCTTAAGTTCTTATTTCAGGAAAGTAAAGGGGGTATGTGTTAATTTTTCTCATTGCTCAGTGAGTCTTTAAAATTCCATCACAATTTAGCAATAAGAAGATGATTTCTCCCATTTTGGGGCACATTTCAGTAGGCAATGATCAACCAGGGTTTCTCACACATCAGGAGAGGCCTCTTTCATTTTGGGGGGACTCCTCATATATTAAAAAAATTTTAAATGTCAAAACAGAGATACAAAATTGTGCCATATTTTAAATGTTTACATTGAAGAATGTAATGCTCTTAACAAACACACACCACCATATGACCAAGCCATTCACAAGGGTATTGAAAGATATATAAATAGTGTGAGGTCATAGTTCAGTGTAGGCGGAGTGGGCTGTAACAGGTGCGAAAATGTAATTTTCAAAAAAACTTTAAAAAATGTCACACAACATACAGTAAATCTGTGCCAAAGATTTATTTGGCTCATGAATAAGGAAAACAGAAGGATGATAACACCAGTTCAAAAGGAGAATTTGAAAACCTGGGAATTTTGTGGTCAAGAGGAATGCTAAAATAAGATTACTAAATTAGCCACTAACTGGTGGATGTGCCCCAGAGCAATGAAAGCACACCCTTTGTCGATCTATCTTATTTCAGAAAAGAAATGCATCACGCATTATCAGTTTCACAGGATTATAACTACCTGCACCTCAATGGATTGTGCAAACCAGTTAAATTTCCCTAGGACAGTGGTTCTCAACCTTCCTAATGCCGCGACCCTTCAGTACAGTTCCTCATGTTGTGGTGACCCCCAACCATAAAATTATTTTCGTTGCTACTTCATAACTGTAATTTTGCTACTGTTATGAATCGTAATGTAAATATTTGATATGCAGGATGTATTTTCATTGTTACAAATTGAACATAATTAAAAGCATAGTGATTAATCACAAAAACAATATGTAATTATATATGTGTTTTCTGATGGTCTTAGGCGACCCCTGTGAAAGGGTCGTTCGACCCCCAAAGGGGTCTTGACCCACAGGTTGAGAACCGCTGCCCTACGGAGTCAGGTGTCCCTTCAGTACTTCAGTGTGACCTTAAAGGACATACAGTCATCCTTTGCCTCATTTCTAAGTTGTGGGTAATTGTTCCAGCAGAATGCAAGTGTGATGGACAGCTTCTGCTTTTGGTCCTGTCACTGGGTCTCAGTCGGTTGTCCTTTGTGCCCCAGAAGCCATTTTAAAAAGCCCCTCCCACTCTTCCCCCCAACAGCATCCTCAGTTTTGACATTGAACTTCACAAATTCCAGTCAGACGAATCAAGCTCCAAACTGAAAATTATTCTTACACAATTGTAGTTGTTTAATAGTGAGCCAAAGAT
This sequence comes from Myotis daubentonii, assembly GCF_963259705.1. NCBI lineage: Eukaryota > Metazoa > Chordata > Mammalia > Chiroptera > Vespertilionidae > Myotis > Myotis daubentonii. The sequence goes on from NC_081850.1 coordinate 49,348,659, forward strand.
TCATGAGGCAGATTTCTCATGTTTAAAAGCACTGCTGTGCTCTCCTGTTGGACATGGGGAGTGACCAGAGAAAGCTGTTGAAGGGTGAGAAGAGGCAGGATGAAGTGAGAGAGACATTTTTCAGGCGGCAGTACCTGAGAAGTAAAGTGCAGTAAGGAAAAGCAGAGACGGATTGGGATTTTTATGTAATAGAAGACATTGTCTCAGAATGTTATTTTTAGGAACAGAAATTTGATGACTCTAGCCAAAACACACCCATCCAATACTAAAACCTATTCCACAATAATTATTATTAGGGGCTTATTTGGTAGTATGCTTTAATGTTTAAAAACAACATGCAATAGTCCTCATTTTTTTTTGTAGTTCTACTAAGTCTGCAAAATGTACACTTGCATGGTTTTCATATACACCAATAATTTTCAAAACCAATTCTAAATTTGCTTTGAAAATAAATTACAGGAAGATGACAGGGAAAGTTACAAATAAGATTTTGAAAGTATATAAATACTCACCCCAAATCAACTACTAGTCTTTTCTAATTCAGCATCAATTCTGAAAAATATCCAGACAATCCAGTTACAAATCTGTCCCCACAGTCCCATGCAGATACTATTTTGAGCTCTATCTTAGCAGAAACAGAAGTGCCGGGAAGAGCCGAGAGCTGTCACCTGCACTTTCTGCAGAGGCTTGCTGAAGGCAGCGTTCACTGCCTCGCCAGCGGCGCTCGCCAGAATCGCCTGGGAGGATGGGACATTTGGGTGGTATTTACATGGGACCAGGTTCTATTTTCCAAAGAAATTCCTACTTGGTTGGACTTTAAGACCATCCTGGGATTTTAATCAAGCACTTGTTGATTAGTAGCTATATGTGTGCCTCTGCGTTTCATCTTCCCTTTCACTTTTTCTCAAGATGGAGCCTCCTCTTGTTTTGTTCATCCTTTCATCTCCAGCACACACCCAAGTCAATGTCACATCCTTGGAAGATGCACAATGAATGCTTGTCCCTTGACTGCCTGCAGTTAAGCAGCTCTGCTTTTCAGGGAGGAATGCCCAGGAAAGCCAGTCACAGCCTTTCTTCCCAGGGCCCCAGGATGACATGATACTAGGAAATTTCCTTGGAATGGGGCCATTGCTGCTTCCTTCCACACTGAAACAGAATAAAAGAAAAATAGTGCAAGTAATGGTACAGAAAGTGCCTATTACTCTCTGTAGTCAGCTGAATATTACTCCTATGGAATCCAGGCCCTAATTCCTAAAACGTGTACATGTTACCTGTTTCAGAAAAGAAGAATCTCTGCAGATGTGAGTAAATTAAAGTAATCTGAGATTATCCTGGATTATCTGCTTGGGCCCTGAATGCCAGCATGACTATTCATACAAGAGAAGAGCCAGCATGATGCACATGAGGACAAGGCCATGTGAAGATGGAGGGGGTGGGGGAGGATTGAAGATACTGACCTTGAGAACTGGAATGATGAGGCCATGAGTCAGGGAATATCACAGCCACCAGAGCAGGAAGAGGCAGGGAACGGATACAGCTCTGCCAACACCTTGATTTTAACTCAGTGATACTGCTTCTGGACTTCTGGCTTCTACAACCGTGAGAAAATAAATTCCCATTGTTTAAATATACCAAATTTGTGGTCATTTGTTACAGCAACAATAAGAAATAAATACACTACCTATCTTGGTCCCTTTCCCAGCTGGTTGCCCCATCTTAGCAACCTCTTTATTATTTCCAAAACCCCACAATGTGTGATAAGAAGGTCACTAGATCTAATATTGGAAGGCCTGGCCTCACATGCCCCCTCTTTATGTAATGGCTGTGCTCACTCAGCCATGTGCATATGCTCCCTAAGTGTACTTGGCCTGAGGACAGATAAACAAGAGGCGTGACTTTTTTGCCTTCACGGAGCTCACAGGTTAGAGGTTGAGACAAAGAGGCAAACTGGCAGGGCTCTTAGGGACCTCCCAGATGCTCATAAGCCCTTCATCCAGGCTGGAGGAGCAGGGAGGACATTCCAGGGAATGTGATGAAACGTGAACTCAGTAATGATACTTAAAATGATAGTAGCCGACATTATTGAAACTACCTGCCAGCCACAGCGGTAGGACTACCATGCCGGGGAGCATTGCTGACAGAATACGATGGAAGTGTGACACCTGGAGTCAGGTGATGAGCTGACTGCCTTCTGTGATGCTGCCAAGTGCTGTACAGAGATCACTGAATTCTCAGATAACAAGTGAGCTGCTGTCTTACCATGATTTTCCCAACCAAGAAAGGAAGGCAGAGAATCAATGAATGACTTCCCTGAGCTCCTGTGGTTAGTAAAGAGTGGGATGGGAGGTGCTAAGAAATGACACTGGGTCTTCATCCACAGCCCCTGCTCCTAACCATTCCTGGAGAGGATGTCACTCTTCTCAGACGTGGATCACATAATTCAGTGGTGCAAAAACTCAATGTTATTTATTTCTCTATGGAAAGACATTAAACTTGAGGGAAATGACTGTGGGAGGGATCACAGGGTCCTTAGATACATACTCACCCAGGAGGCTTAGAGGAGTGGGGTGCCTCTTAACAGTTTTGGTGCCTTAGACTGGGTTTGATATTCTTGTCAAGTTCTGATCCTAAGGATAAGGCCTTTATTTTACCTCTTTAGAAACCTTGGTGGTTGGGGAGGAAAGGCAGTTACTTAATACCAACCTTCACCCAAGTCCAATGTCTGAAAAAGTTAGCTGCAGGCATTTAGAAATTGAAAATTGAACATGACTTAGCTGGTTGCCATCCTTATATCCTTTCCCTATAAGCTCTTAATTATCAGTACACACCAGGAGGATCAATAAGTAAAGGAAAGAAAACCTGCAGTGAACTCAAAACTTTTTTTTAAGAAATATAATCAGTAGGTATCATTTTGTGCCCTTTTAGCAGAGCCAGCGGGAAGGGCCCGATGAAGGAAGAAAACCATTAAGAGACTAAGCATAATTAACCATTAGAATTCATTAGTGAAAACTATCAGGGTGCTTAGCTAATTCTACAGATTTAAAATTAGCCTTAATTTCTAGAAATAAACACAGGGGAAGTTTCTGCTGGTAAAGCAGTTAGGAATGTCTGAAAACCTCTCTTTGCCTACAGAATCATCTTCGGATTCTGGTATGTTCTCTGTACACCTGGTTTTCTCCACAGCTGAGACCAGTCCTGTTTTCTGGAGAAAGGAGTTTGGAAAGGATGAGATTCCTCACATTCAGAGGGTCACTCATTTGCTAACCCATTCATTCATTCACTTTACAAGTACTGATTGAGTACCTAATATGTGCCAGGTACTATTGTAAGTGCTGGAAATAAAGGTGTAGACAGATGGACAAAACACTTGGCTTTCAGAAACTCAGGAGTTTGCTTACTACTAGAACAGTGGTAAGCAAACTTTTTTCTGTAAAGGCCAGATAGTTTTTTAGGCTCTGCAAGCCATAGGGTCTCTGTTCAACTATTCAACTTCGCTTTGAGAGCAGGAAAGCAGACATAGACAATTTGCAAATAAATGAGTGTAGCTGTGCTCCAATATACATATTGTCAACGGAATACCACTCTGCTATTAAAAACAAATGAGATTTATATTTGCTCATGTGGAAAGATCTTATATTACTAACTTTTAAAAAACAAAACAATCAAAGGAACAAAACAATAAGAAAGAAAGAGTCATGGCAGTGGTGTAACTTGTTCCTATCTGGATAAAGTAAAAGAACACACAGACTAAGGATGCATAAGAAACTCTCAATCATAGTTCTTTTGAATTGGAGGGTCCAGGGTGGAGGAATATTCTTCATTATATAACTTCTTTTAAACAGAAATCATGTGTCTGTATTAGTCTTCAAGTTGAAATATACCCCAAGTACATAGAGCATTTAGGAGGCCAATCCTGAACATTAGAATGGACCCTAAGTTCCCATGTGGACAAAGCCAGGAAGGAGATGCCCAAGGCATGGGGTGCCCCTAAACCTTCAGATAACAGGGTCTGGTTGTTCCTGGGCCCTGAGGGAGCGTGTGCTGGAGGCCATGAAGGCAATTCCATAAATGGCAACACCCGCAACATACTTCCCTTGGTCATCCGGACAGCATGGTCCTCTACGCTAGGGTAGGCAAACCCTTTCTGTAAAGGGCTGAAAAGTAGATGTTTTAGGCTTTGGGGGCCACATATAGTCTTTGTCGCATATTCAAAAAGCAGACAAACATAACATTTCCCTTTAAATACCTAAAATTCATTTTTGGCTCCCCAGGCATACAAGAACAGGCCACAGGCCAATGAACTGCTAGTATTGGCAGATAAATATTTATTCTAAAGATAGACTGATCCCACGGGGCATGTGGCCTCTCCACTCCTCCTACTTGCTATACCCCAGGTATGGAAAATAGAATCTTAAGTGAGGGCCTGAGTCCTCAATTCTCTGGTAAAAGTGCTTCCCTTCTCTTCTCTCTCTCTCTCTCTCTCTCTCTCTCTCTCTCTCTCTTTCTTTCTCTCTCTCTCTCTCTCTCCTCCCCCCACCCCCACCTCTCAGTCACCACCTCACCGACATGCTGTATCCTACCTTCTGGGTAAAGTGTCACCTCTCTGTCACTCACAAAAGGTGGACAGAAATAATTGACTTCCTACCTCACTCACGGGGGTATATTCAGGTTCTCTCTTCCTTTCCTTATCTACCTTCCAGAACTCAGTGCCTGCTTGTAAGGTCAACCAAAACCTCCCAGTACCAGCAGAGGTCTGAGCAGAACTTCCCTGTTTGCAACTGGCTACTGGTCAGCTAGATTTTGTGTGGGCTCTAGAATTTCTGTTCCTACAGCAGCACTACTTGTCCTACGTGAATGCTGGGAGAGCATTATGTGCACATAGACATTTTATGGAAGAACTATCTGATAATGATAAACAGGCACCAGGAAGAACACGGTGTTTTTAATAAATCTGGCAGCAGCAGCTTAGGTGAGGAAGGATTATAGTTTTAGCTTTTGGCACAAATAGATGGGAGACTCCTGAGTCTGATAGATGAGTGAGTTGTCTTTATGGTGAAGGATGACAGAAAATTGGGAGGGAGTTTAATTTATTTCACCTGGGCTTCATGAGGGTTATTTCAGAGTAAAGCAGCCTTCGAGGTACTCTGAGTTCAGGGCAGGTCCGCAGAGGGAAATGAGATGCAGTCAGTGGTAGAGTCTGTGGGAACCACGGCACAGATGTGGTTGCTGTGTGTCTGGGCCAACTTCCTGCCTGGAACTGGAGTCTGGCGCTAACTGCAGCTGTAGGAAGAACCCCGGGACGTTAAGGAGCTGCGTGGCTTCACTGTGTATAACCATCACTAAGCCCCCGAGACTTTGGTTCTAGATTAGTGCCATTGCAGATTTAGACAACTGGCATGTCAATTTTCCGGAAAATGAAAGGGTTGAGCAGTGGTGATGTCCGATGGCTTTTTCAGTTCCAATATTTTGCAAATTTATGACACTAGGTTTAAACTTTCCAATTCAAAGCCAGAGTCCCAAGCCCAGGTGTTTTCTCTTATTAATGTTTTTATCTTCATTTCATTTTCTTATTATTCTGTCAATTCGCCATTCCCTTTTTCCATCACTTACCTAGAAAGAAGGGGAATCTGTCAGAGTCATCTCATATAATATCTTCTTTATTTAACAGCAAGTTAAATGCCTGCTGGGTGCCAAGCACAGGGCTAGACCCAAGGGGCCCAGCAATTGAAATGTTAGTCACAGTCCTTATCCTCATAGAGCTCACAGTCGAGTCAGAATCAGGTAAATAATGAGAGACATACTATGAAAGGGTGTGAAGCAGAGAGTGATGGAAGCATCTGTGTTTGTGAAAGCTTCTCTTCTTTTTACGTCGAGAAAGACTTGGGAATGTTTAGATGAAGGTGGGAAGGAGCCAATAGAGTGGAAGAGACTGTGACTGTAGAGAAAATTGGAGATAGACAGGTTGGAGGAAAGACCCAAGAAAGAGGAAGGGTTAGGAGGGAGGTAGATGCAAAGCTGTAGCCATGCACTCTTTTCCTTATAACTGAGCAGGAAGGAGGAGACATGGTGGGTAGACAGAAAGCACAGCAGAACAGGGGAACTTCTTGTTTAATAGCCACCAGTTTCTTCATAAATTCCTGCTGCTCTGCCCTTCTTTGTGCTGTTGCTTTCCCTAAGAAGGCGCTCCTTGATGGCTTTCTGAAAATCTTACCCATCTATAAGGCCCAGGCCTTCTACAGTGCAATCAGCTCTTCTGCTCTGAACAATTACAGACTAAGCCCTCCTTATTGATCTCTAAAGATGGCCTGCACTTTTATGCCTTCTCTCCTCTAGCAGGTCAGACACTCCCTGAGAGCAAGAATAAGACCTTAGAATATTTAATATTTCCCATTGTGCTGGGACACAGCAGATTCTCCAAAAGAACATTTTTATTTACTGCCTCAGATTTGGAAAGAAAAAAAATGTTGCTCCTGAAAATCAGCAAGAGCTCCTGGAATTCAGCACGATCTTCTTCACCCTAATCTCTTAGAATAAGGAATGGAGAAGGCAAGGGAAACTCAAACTCAAATCAGGTAGTTTAAGGAGGGTTTAGAGTTGGGAATTTGGAGTCAGAGAAGGGAAAGCTGAGAGTCTTGACACGGACATTAATTTGCTGCTAGTGGCCCAGTGCATGAAATTTATGCATGGGAGGTTAAGGGGGGGAGGAGTGGTCCCACAGCCCGGCCTGTACCCTCTCCAATCTGGGACTCCTCAGGGGATGTCTGACTGCCAGTTTAGATTGGGTCTAAACTGGCATTTGGACATCCTTCTCACAATCCAGGACTACTGGCTCCTAACTGCTCACCTGCCTGCCTGCCTGATCACTGCTAACCACTCTGCCTGCCGGCCTGATGGCCCCCAATTGCCACCCCCTGCCGAGCTACTCACCCCCAACTGCTGCCCCCAGCCAGGCTGCTTGCCCCCAACTGCCCCCCTGCCAACCTGCTCTCCCCCAACTGCCCCCCCTGCCAGCCTGCTCACCCCCAACTGCACCCCCCCACCAGCCTGATCACCCCCAACTGCCCCCTCCCCACTGGCCTGATGACCCCAAATTGCCCCCCCCCCAACTGGCCTGATTTCCCCTAACTGCCCTCCCCTGCCAGCCTGATCACCTCTAACCACCTCTGCCTTGGTCCTGCCACCATGGCTTTGTCCGGAAGGATGTCCAGAAGGTCTCCTGGAAGGTCTCCTGGTCTAATTAGCATATTACCCTTTTATTAGTATAGTTTTTTGCTGGACAAGTCAGTTAAGAACTTGGGTCCTCCGTTTCTTCTTCTCTAAACTGGAGTTAATGTTATCTATCTAACTTGGTATAAAAAATGTCAAGTATCCTGTTGCTTGAGATTTCTTAAGTCAGGATTTGTGTTTTGCAACAAAAACCATCCTAACTTCTATGGAATTTGAGTAGGAAACTTATACTTAACTTGAAGTTTCTTTAAAGTTGTTGAATGATTGGATGTAATCATTCAACAACTTTATCTTTGGTAAATTATCTGGTTATTATCTTTCTCTACAATGCTGCCCTTCTGTCTGCTTTCACTCACAAGTGATGTCAAAACCCAGTTGCCCAAACAAGAAATTCTGAATCATCTGATCCATTCACTCAACCACACCATGTTCTTGGACACTGAGCTGTGTCAATGTCCCAGGCTCCACTCTGCTTACCTAAGATTCACTCAGAGCTGGAGAGCTGGCTGATATTCCCAAGAGAAGAGGAAGGCCAAGGGCATAACTTTGGTGATATTTCAGGAACAGAAGGATGTAGAGAAGCAGTCTTACAAGTAGGAAAAAAAAAAAAAAAAAAAACAGAAACCAAGGAACGACGAAGTTTAGAGGAGGGTGGTCAGAAATACCCAATCCAATGAAGATGGCAAGGAGGATGAAGGTATGTCCATAATTAAAGCTGTTACTTACTTCTTGACCCATGAAAAGTAATGGCTGTGTTTCCATAATGCTGAGATACAGAATACAAAGGAAAAATTCATGCAAATCATCTTTTTGGGCACTCTGCAAACTAGAAGAAATAAGGGGCAAGTTATTGCATTCAAACTTCAGGAGATAGAAAACAGAATCCTTAATTCAAATGAGGACAGCTGGTAGACATTTCTTCAGTTGAAAAACACAGGTGTGAAAAATAAATGTGATTATCTTTGTTTTCCTACAATGGAACTCAGGTTTTGTCTTGCATTTCCTTTTCAGTTAAAAACTTAATCTAAAATATTCCATGGTGCAGCTGCTATATTGGAAAACAATATGACAATTACTCCTAAATTCATTTAAAAATTAAACATAGAATCGCCATATTATCCAACAATCCCATTTCTAGGTAGATACCTAAAGGAATTGAAAGGAGAAACTCAAAGAAATATGAGTACACCCATATTTACAGCATAATTATTCACAATAGACAAAAGGTAGAAGAAACCCAATTGTTCACCAATGGATGGATGAATGAATAAATAAAATGTGGTATATCCATACAATAGAATATTATTCAACCTTAAAAAGGAAGAAAATTCTGAGTCATGCTATAACAAGGATAAGCATTGATGACATTAAGCTAAGTGCAATAAGCCAGATACAGAAGGACAAATACTGTATGATTCTACATATTCCATATGTATCAATTTATATGAGGTACCTAGAGTGGTCAAATGCATAGAGACAGAAAGTAGAATGTTGGTTATCAGAGACTGGGGAGAGGAGGGAATGGGGATTTAGTGTTGAATGAGTACAGCATTTCAGTTTTGTAAGATGAAACACGTTCTTGTGTTGATGGTTGCACAACATGAATGCATTTAATATCACTGAACTATACATTTAAAATGTTTAAGACGGTAAATATTGTGTTTTTTTAATATTTTTTTTAAAAAATTGTCTTACCACAAATTTTTTTAAAAAGAGGTAAGAAACAAGAAAATAATTTCCAAAGAAATTCCATCACTTAAATGTTATTTTCACGCTTTTCAGATTTAAGGACAGACAATAGTTTTGGGGGGGGGGGGGTTTGTCCCTCTTTCATGTGTGCTCACTTGACATCATGAAGTGGGAACCGGGGAGGGAATGAAGAAGTGCCTGATTTGTGATAAACTATCCTCTTTGGGCATCCAGACTCTCAGACCTTGAGGGTTGCCTACCACAGTGTCCCTGCCAGTTTCTGATGTAAAACCCCTTCTTGTGACCATGACTTCCCTTCTGGCCAACCAGCTTTATATATATATATACATATTATTGATTTTTTTACAGAGAGGAAGGGAGAGGAATAGAGAGCTAGAAACATCTTTGAGAGAGAAACATCGATCAGCTGCCTCCTGCACACTCCCCACTGGGGATGTGCCTGCAACCAAGGTACATGCCCTTGACTGGAATCGAAACTGGGACCCTTGAGTCCGCAGGCCGATGTTCTATCCACCGAGCCAAACCGGTTAGGGCTGGCCAACCAGCTTTTGATGGACACAGGCTATTTCCAATATTATGCTATTACAAGTAGTACTTCCATGAACATCTTTATACATGTTCATGGTGAGCATGTTGGCGTTCTGTTGAGCATACACCTAAAAGTGAAACTATGGGGTCACAGAGTCAGCATATGTTCAGATTTAGCAGATTCTGCCACAAAGTTATCCAACATGGTTTACCAATTTACATTCCCATAAGCAGGGTCGTAAGAGATATGATAGTAACATTTGATGAGTCTTGCTACTATCATTTTCATCATTCTGGTGGGTGTGTTGAAATAATACATTATGGTTTTATTTTCATTTTCCTGATGACTAATGGAGTTGAGCATCTTTTCAAAAGTTTATTCACCATTTGAATATCTTCTTCTCTAAGTGTCTGCTCAAGGCTTTTGTCCTTCTTTCTATTGGTTTTATTACCTCTTTATTGATTAGTAGGGCTTATATATTTCTATATAAATGTTGTATATAATCCTATCTAATAAAAGAGAAACATGGTAATTGGTGTATGACCGCTACCCTTCCCATTGGCTAATCAGCGAGATATGCAAATTAACTGTCAGCCAAGATGGCTGCCGGCAGCCAGGCAGCTTGAAACTAACATGAGGCTTGCTTGCTCCAGTGACGGAGGAAACCAACGTTCCCCGCCTGCCGCTGCAGGCCTCTTAGCCTGCAGTTTCAAACATTGTAACAAATATATCTCAGAGCTGGAGTCAGAGCTGGAGTTATACATTGTTTCGAACTGAAACAAACCAGATACCTACTTTCAGCAGCAGAGGCCTAAGAGCTGGAGCCTCAGAGCTAAAGCTGGCCCAGAATTAAAAAAAGAAAAAAAAAGAAAAAAGGAGCGGTTGGGAGCTTCCATCACCCGCAAGCCTGAAAACAGCCCTCAGCCCCTCACCCAGACTGGCCAGGCACCCCAGTGGGGACCCACACCCTGAAGGGTGTATGACCAGCTGCAAACAGCCCTCAGCCCCTCACCCAGGCTGACCAGGCACTCCAGTGGGGACCCCCACCCTGATCCAGGACACCCTTCAGGGCAAACCAGCCAGCCCCACCCGTGCACCAGGCCTCTACCCTATATAGTAAAAGGGTAATATGCCTCCCAGCACCGGGATCAGTGGAGCCGAGAGGCCTCCGGGCACCGGGATCAGCGTGACAGGGGGCAGCGCCCAAACCCCCTGATCGCCCTGGGGCTCTGTGTGTGACAGGGGTCGGGGCCACAACCTCCCTATCCGCCCTGCTCTGTTTGTGACAGGGGAAGGCGTCCCAACCTCCTGATCGGCCCTGCTCTGTGTGTGACAGGGTGTGGCACCCCAACCCGCCCCCCCCCACGGGCCCTGCTCTGTGTGTGACAGGGTGTGGCACCCCAACCCGCCCCCCCCCCCACGGGCCCTGCTCTGTGTGTGACAGGGTAGAGCCATAACCTCCCCATCATCCCTGCCCTGTGTGTGAGAGTGGCGGCGCCCCAACCCCCTGATCAGCCCTGCTCTGTGGGTGATAGAGGGTGGTGCCACAACCCCCCCCCCCAGGCCCTGCTCTGTGTGTGATGGGGTAGAGCCATAACCTCCCCATCGGCCCTGCCCTGAGTGTGACAGTGGCAGCGTCCCAACCCCCTCATCCGCCCTGCTCTGTGTGTGACAGGGGGCGGCGCCCCAACTCCCCTATCGGCCCTACTCTCTGAGTGACAGGGGGGAGCTCCTCAACCCCCTGATGGGCCCTGCTCTGTGCGTGACAGGGGGGAGCTCCCCAACCCCCTGATGGGCCCTGCTCTGTGCCTGACAGGGGGGAGCTCCTCAACCCCTTGATGGGCCCTGCTCTGTGCGTGACAGGGGGGAGCTCCCCAACCCCCTGATGGGCCCTGCTCTGTGCGTGATAGGGGGGAGCTCCCCAACCCCCTGATGGGCCCTGCTCTGTGCCTGACAGGGGGGAGCTCCTCAACCCCTTGATGGGCCCTGCTCTGTGCGTGACAGGGGGGAGCTCCCCAACCCACTGATCGACCCTGCTCTGTGCGTGACAGGGTAAGGAGCCCCAACCCCCCTGATGGACCCTGCTCCGCTCCGTGCGTGACAGGGTAAGGAGCCCCAACCCCCCTGATGGGCCCTGCTCTGTGCGTGATAGGGGGTGGCGCCGCAACCTCCCCATCGACCCTGCCTTGAGTGTGACAGGGGGCGGTGCCCCAACCCCCCAATCGGCCCTACCCTGAGCGCAACTGGGGGTGGCATCGTAACCTCCCGATCGGCCCTGCTCTGTGCATGACAGGGGGCGGTGCCCCAACACCCCAATCGGCCCTGCTCTGAGCCCGACCAGGGGCTGCACCTAGGGATTGGGCCTTCCCTCTGCCACCCGGGAGCAGGCCTAAGCCTGCAGGGCATTATCTTCCGAGGGGTCCCAGACTGCGAGAGGGCACAGGCCAGGCTGAGGGACCCCCCTTTCCCCCCGAGTGCACAAATTTTTGTGCACCGGGCCTCTAGTCCTATCTAATAATAGACAAACATAGTAATTAACCGTACCTCCAACATGCTTCCCCTTGGCTAATCAGGGCGATATGCAAATTAACTGCCAAACAAGATGGCAGCCGGCAGCCACACAGCTGAAGGGAACAGGAGGCTTGCTTGCTCCAGTGATGGAGGAAGCCAAGATTCCCCACCTGCTGCTGCCAGCCTCTGAGCTGCACTCTAAGAGACAATGTTGCAATTATAGAAGCTAAACAAACCCCAGAAACCTGCTTTCAGCCAGCCAGGCCTCAGAGCTGGAGTTGCAACAGTGTTTCAATTATAGAAGCCAAACAAACCCAGATACCTGCTTTCAGCAGCTGAGGTCTCAGAGCTGGAGCCAAGCCTCAGACCTAACCCGGCTCTCAGTTCTAGTGACAGCCATAGAAGGTAAATAAATCCCAGAATAAAAAAAAAAGAACAAGAAAAAAAGTAGAGGTTGGGAGCTTCAGTCGCCCGCCAGCCTGAAAATGGCCCTCAGCCCCTCACCCAGACAGGCCAGGCACCCCAGTGGGGACCTCCACCCTGAAGGGGTTGTGACCAGCTGCAAACAGCCATCATCCCCTCATCCAGGCTGGCCAGGCACCCAAGCGGGACCCCCACCCTGATCCGGGACACCCTTCAGGGCAAACCAGCCAGCCCCCACCCATGCACCAGGACTCTATCCTATATAGTAAAAGGGTAATATGCAAACTGACCCTAACAGCAGAAGGACTGGGAATGACTGGTCACTGTGACACACACTGACCACCAAGAGGCAGACGCTCAATGCAGGAACTGCCCTCTGGTGGTCAGGGCGCTCTCACATGGGAGGAGCTCTGCTCAGCCACAAGCCAGGCCAATGGCTGCCAGTACAGCAGTGGTGGTGGAAGCCTCTCCTGCCTCCTCAGCAGCACTAAGGATGTCCGACTGCAGTTTAGGCCTGCTCCCCGCTGGCAAGTGGACATCCCCTGAGGGCTGCCAGGCTGCCAGAGGGATGTCTGATTGACATCTTAGGCCCAATCCCCCAGGGAGCGGGCCTTAGCCAGCAGGTGGTCATCCCTTGAGGGGTCCCAGACTGCGAGAGGGCACAGGCCGGGCTGAGGAACCCCCCTCCATCCCCCCCAAGTGCACAAATTTTTGTGCACAGGGCCTCTAGTCTTACCTAATAATAGACAGACATGCAAATTGACCGTGCCTTCACTATGCCTTAAGCCACACCCACCAGCCCATCAGAGCGACTATATGCAAATTAACCCAACCAAGATGGTGGTCAGCAGCCAAGGAGCGGGAGTGAGCAGGAGGCTTGGTTGCCCCAGTGATGGAGGAAGCCAAGCTTCCCAGCCGGCTCTTACCTCCACTCAAAGCAACAAAGTTTCAATTATAGAAGGTAAATAAACCCCAGATACCTGCTTCCAGTCGCCATGGCCACAGAGCTGGAGCGAATAAAAAAAAAGGAAAGGCTGGGAGCTTCGGTCACCAGGGGACTTGGTCAGTCTGAAAACAGCCATCAGCCCCTCATCCAGGCTGGCCAGGCACCCCAGTGGGGACCCCTACCCTGAAGGGGCTGTGGCCAGCCTGAAAACAGCCATCATCCCCTCATCCAGGCTGGCCAGGCACCCCAGCAGGACCCGCACCCTGAACCAGGACACCATTCAGGGCAAACCAGCCGGCCCCCACCTGTGCACCAGGCCTCTATCCTATATAATAAAAGGGTAATATGCAAACTGACCCTAACAGCAAAACGACTGGGAATGACTGGTCACTATGACACATACTGACCACCAGGGGGCAGATGCTCAATGCAGGAGCTGTCCCCTAGTGGTCAGTGCACTCCCACAGGGGGAGCTATGCTCAGCCACAAGCCAGGCCGATGGCTGCCAGTACAGCGGTGGTGGCGGGAGCCTCTCCCGCCTCTTCAGCAGCACTAAGAATGTCCAACTGCAGCTTAGGTCTGCTCCCTGCTGGTAAGTGGACATCCCCCAAGGGCTGCCGGGCTGCCAGAGGGATGTCTGGCTGCCAGCTTGGGATCCCAGACTGCAAAAGGGCATAGGCTGGGCTGAGGGACCCCCCCGAGTGCACAGATTTTTGTGCACCGGGCCTCTAGTAATATATATTCATAGAATATATAATATGTAAACACATAAAATGCATTATATATGTATATATCTATTCTGTCTATTATGCACATAAATCCCTTGTTGGATATATGCATTGCAAAAATGCAACTCCACTTTGTAGCTTGCTTTTTCTCTCCCTTAACAGTACCTTTTCATATGTAGAAGTTTGTCTTGTATATCAATTTTTTCTTCTAGGACTAGTGCTTTTTGTACTATGTTTAAGAAATCTTTTCCTAAATTCATGAAGACATTCTTCTAAAAGCTTCATTGTTATATCATTCATATTTTCATCTGGAACCCATCTGGAATTGATTTTCATGTGTGGGGTGAAATAGAAGTCAAGATTTACTTTTTTCTCTGTGGATATTCAGTTGAATCAACACCATTATTAAAAAGACTATCCTTTCTTCAATGTATTGCAATGTCTCTGCCATAAACCAGGAAACTGTATATGTATAAGCTTGTTTATGGATTCTCTCTTCTATTTTACTGGCTGGTATATCTATCCTTGGGTCAGTATAACATTATCTTAATTACTGTAGTTTTGAAATGGTTGTTGGTGTCTGGTAGTGTAGGTTCTCCAACTTTGTTTCTGCTCTTCTTCAAAAGTATCTTGATTATTCTTGCCCTTTGCATTCCCATATTCATGTTTGAATCAGTTTTTTAATTTACACACACACATATCTGCTAGGATTTTAATTAGGATTGCATAAAATCTATAGATAAATTTTGGGGAAATTGACATGTTGTTCCATTTATTTAGATCAGTGGTTCCCAATATGGGGCACATGCCCCATATGGGGCAATTTGATTTTTAAGGGGGGAAATTCAAGAATGAGTTATTAACATTGAATTTTTTGCAATTCTTTTGGCTCTAGTGGCCTCATACAGTATATAAATATCTATTGTGACATTTATGCATTTCAGTTCTCTATTATATGTTTTGAAACTTTACTATTTTTTCATATCACTTCATATTATTATTATTTTTTAAACAATTTCTTAGTGATTTCTTCCTCAATACTTCAACTGTCCTTTTGTTCTTTTATTTTTATCTTTCATGGATGCCATGTTCTTTGGATACTTGTTTAGACCAAGTTAATGGCCTTTTAGGCTTCCTCCATGTGAATAGAAGTTCACTTTTTGAATAATAAGAATTATATGTCACGGGAGGGGGGGGCATCAGGATTTTAGAGATGCTTAGGTGGGGCATGGCCCACAAAAAGTTGAGAACCACTAATTTAGATCTTCTTTAATTTCCTTCAATAATGTTGTGTAGCTTCCAGTGTAGAAATCTTCACTATTTTTGTTACATATATTCCTACGCATTCCAATGCTTTCATAATTTTCTATTTCATAATTACCTATTTGTTCATTACCTTTCTAAATTCAAGTATTTATTTTAATAGTGTATCGGTCCTTTTATATTAATATTCTATTTGTTTGTTTCTGGTATATGAAAATCAAATATGTTCACGAGAGACATTGGTCTGTAATATTTCTTTTTATAGTGTCCTTGGCAGGTTTGGTATCAAAATTGAGGCGTCCTCTGAAGACAAGTTTGGATGTGCTCCCTCTTTTCCTTTACTCTAGGAAAGCTTATGTAAGATTGATTATTATTTCCTCCTTACATAGTTGAAAAAATTACAAATGAAGCCATCAGGGACTGGAGCTTTGCTTCTGGAATAAATCTTATTTTAGTTAATTTTTAAAAATTATTTATTTTTCTATTTGCTCTTGGGTCATATTTGGCAGCTGTTGTTTTTCAATGAATTGGTCTAAATTTTCAAGTTTGTTGGTGTAAATTGTTTATAGTATCCTCTTATGAGCTGTTTAATATCTGTCAGATGCATTCCTGTTAGTAATAACTTATTTTTCCCTGCATTAATGTCACTAGGAGTTTATCAATTCTATGAGTCTTTTAAAAAAATCAACTTTGTTGCTGCTAATTTTTTTTATTGAATATTTGATAGCCATTCCACTGATTTTTGTTTTTAATTATTTCTTCCCTCTGGTTTCTTTGAGTTTCTTTTGCTATTCTTTTCCTACCTCCTTGAAATGGAGGCTTGCATTGCATTTTTTAAAAGCTTTATGTATTTTTTTCCTAGAAATTTTGGTAAATATTTCATGCAAATTTAAAAGAAGTGTATTCTGTTATCATCAGGTCCAGTATTCATATAATTTTGGTCATATTTGTTAGTTGTGTGGTTATATCGTCTATATCATTTTTATTTGTCTGCTTGTTTTATCAATAGAGAGTAGTTTAAGTCTCTAACTCTAAATGATTTAGATTTGTGTGATTTCTTTTTTTAATTGTCATTTTTTGCTACTTAATATCTTAAAACCATACTATTAGATGCTTACAGATCCAGAATTGTTATACTTTTCCAGTGGATTGACTTGTTTATCATTATGACATAGCTTACTTATCTCTAAAAAATGCTTTTTGCCTTAATTTCCACCATGTCTGACAATAGCATAGATACCCAGCTTTTTTGGGGGGTGGGGAAGGGGGGAGGGATAGTGCTTTAATGGTATAATTTTATGTTGTTTTTCTTCTGTTTGTTTTTAATTGATTTTTAGAGAGATAGGAAGGGAGAGGGATAGAGAGGTAGAAACATCAATGAGAGAGAAACATCATCTATCAGCTGCCTCCTGCACACCCCCTACTGGGAATCAAGCCCACAACCCCAGTGTAATAAAACAGGTCACCTCTTGGTTCCTAGGTCAATGCTTAACTGTGGGGCTAAATGGTATATTTTTAAATATCCTTTTATCTTTATTAAGGTGTGTGTTTTGCAAGCAGCATATAAATGACTTCTACCTCGCTTCTCGGCCTTTTGGCTAAGATCAAGTGTAGTATCTCTTCTTATCAGTTTAATAAATGACTTCTAATTTTTTATTCAGTCTGATAATATGAGACTTTTAATACTGAGTTCTTTTCACTTTTGTAATTAGTGATATATTTGGGTTTATCACTACCATCATACTCCTGACTTTCTGTTTACATGCATTAATCTATCTCTATTGTTCTACAAACAGCCCTTATACTCCTCCCCCACATAGTTCTCACTTTTTCTCTTTCTTTTTGAACTTTAGTTTAGATATTTTTTATTTACTTATCTTTTAGTTTATCAATCTTGCTTGACTATATCTAATCTGCTTTTTTAAAAAATATATATGTTTATTGATTCCAGAGAAGAATGAGAGGGAGAGAGAGATAGAAACACCAATGATACTTGTGAAATATTTGTTAAATTAATAAATACAAAATTAAAAGATACTAACTAAAGATGTGATGAAGAAGAAGGTGGAGACAAAACTGCATGTTTTCATGCTCAAGACTTTGGTGAACTGTATATTTTAACTCTTCACTTATTCTTCCTCAGAGGAGAACCTGGAAACTTAATACCTATATTACAATTCTCAGGAGAAAACTATTAACTCAACCATAGCCAGCACCTTTAGCTCCTGAGTTTCATGGCCAGGATTCTGAGTTGGAGGAGATGCTTACCCTACCTCATCAAAGCTTTGACTATTTAATCTCAAATCACTATATTTTAATTCAGAACATCATTATTTTACCCCTCTCCTTTTTTTCCTTCCAAATCACAAAATAGACTTATTTCAGGCATGAGAACAGGAAAGGCGTAGCAGGAAGAAGAGGGAGGAGAGATGAGGAAGAAAGAGGTGAGTTTCACAGTTCTACTTTTCTCAAAGACAGCAATTCACCTGTGAGTATAAACCACACATCTCTGCTCCCACTTCTTCCCTTTGGTTCAATAAAAAAGCTACAAAAATGTCAACCTGACCTCAGCTGAGCTCACTTTTTAGTGATTGAATCAACAGTTGTTAAAGTCTATTACCTCTTTATAATGGGATACATTTAGTCTTTGAAGATTTTTAATAGGGTTCAATTCATAATTTCAAAAAATAATAGACTTTAACATCATTATAATATGAGTTCCAAAGGGAAAAAAAAACTAAGAAAACTTCCTTACAAAGCATTTTAGGACCATGATAAAAGCATTTGAAACTGTATATTTCTTTTTCATCATCAATGAGTATCATTAGTTCTCATTTTGTGTCTGCATTATTGTTTGTGTCTGCCAGTTGCCATAGGGACAAATGCCTTCCATGGCCTTGTAGAGTAGTCCAGCTGCCTTATTCAGTTGATTTTGAATTAGGGTTAATGAGGTGGAATTCACAGTGGGATTTCTGAGGCTCTTTTAGCTTCCCTTGATCCCCAATCCATGTTCAGCCACATCATGTAAAAGCAGTCTTGCCTTCAGGGTTATAGGAAGAAACATTCTGGTGCCCTAAAGTGGCTTAGCACCTAATACTTTCCATTCTCCAAGCTTTGCTCTCCTACTTAGAATTCCCTCTCTTCCACCCCACCCTAAACTCTGCCTGACCTACCTGAGAACCAGCTCAAAAATAACTTCTCAATGAGGGTGTACCTGCTGCTTTGTATTAGAGGTGTGGGGTGCGAACGTTGCAACTGTGTCGATTTCAAGTCAGAGGTTACAAACTCAAAGTCATTCAGTGTCCAAGTCAGTATTGCATATGGGTGCAACAGTGAGCCAGAGATCACACGAGAAACCTAAACAGGGGCAGGTGCTGCTGACATCCAGCTATGCTTCTATTCAGAATTTAACCTGGTGTACTCAGATCTTCCCATTTTTATAAAAAGAGATGAAGAGCTATATTTTATGTGAAATCTGTTTGGTTTACTGGCTACTATTAGATTTTACCATATGAAAGTTGTTTTTGTAGATCAAAAGCAGTCACATCATAATTTCATATGAACCCTGATGGTTGTGGCTCAATCGGTTGAGCATTATACCATGCACCAAAAGCCTGCTGGTTCTATTCCAGGTCAGAGCACATGCCTGGATTGTGGGCTCAATCCCCCAGGAGGGGGTGTGAGGAGGCAGCCAATGGATGTTCCACTCTCACATCGATGTTTCTCTCATTCTATCCCTTTCCCTTTCTCTCTCTCTAAAAATCAATAGAAATATAAAACAAGTAATAATGATTTCAAATGATGTGGTGTATTGAGTAATAACCTCCAAGATATCCCTGGGCCATGTGAATACTACTTTATATGGAAAAAGGGTCTTTACAAATGTGATTAAATTAAAGATATTGAAATGGGAAATTTTTCTGGATTACCTGCTTGGGCCCTAAATGCATTCACAAATTTCCTGAGAAGAGGGAACAAACGGAGATTTCACTCAGAAGAGAAGGCAATATGACCACTGAGACTGGAGTGATGCAGCCACAAGTCAAGGAATGTTGGCAGCCACCAGGAGCTGGAACATTCAGGAACAAATCTTCCTCTATCGCAGTGGTTCTCAACCTTCCTAATGCCGCGACCCTTTAATACAGTTCCTCATGTTGTGGTGATCCCCAATTTCATTGTTACAAATTGAACATAATTAAAGCATAGTGATTAATCACAAAAACAATATGTAATTATATAAGTGTTTTCCGATGGTCTTAGGCGACCCCTGTGAAAGGGTCATTCGACCCCCAAAGGGGTCGCGACCCACAGGTGGAGAACCGCTGCTCTAGAGCCTCTGGAAGGAGCACAGCCCTGCCGACACCTTGATTTGAGTCCAAAGAAAATAATTTTGGACTTCTGGCCTCCAGAACTGTGTGTTATTTTAAACCACAAAGCTTTTGGCAATTTGTTATAGCAGCCACAGGAAACTAACACATAGGGGTTAACTATGATATGGGTTAATACACATAGGTTAATTCAAATACACACACACCTATGTATGTGTATGTAAATACACATATGTGTATGTACATGTGTGTGTGTACAAAAGTGACATATAGCCAAACAAAGCACATCTCAAGGGAGATCTGTGCCTCAGACAATTAATTTGTGTCTGTTTTAAATATTGTTTTTTATTTTTCTCTTATTTGTAGCACTGTGATCTATGCCTTCATCAAACATTTTTTAATCACTGCCAGTGGAATGTAAAGGGTTTTGCCAATAATTGTTTAAGCCTTTGTATTCGCCACATCCCCATGCAGAGGTTTAATAACTGTAAGTTCCCTTTACCTTCGATGCAATTCTTTGAGAAAACAGTGATCTCAAATACTGCTTTTAGGGCAATTCATTAAGTGCTGGATACTATAAGACACTGGGAGTCAGGAAGGAGCAGAAACTGTAAGTAAAAGCTAAGGAGAAACAAGTCTCTAAAGCCTGTTAATTGAACCATATATGTATGTAGGTCCATAGGTTTTTCCAGCTGCCTTCACTAGAGCACTCTAGATCTCAATGTGGCCTCTGGCATCAGCTTCATAGAGTTTTGGCTCCATGATCTCAGCTCTTAAATTTCCATGAAGTCCCATGTTTTTATCCCTAACGTACATTATGTTCTTAAGCTGGCTGAAGTGTGTTGCTGCTGTTTGCAACCAGCTAGTTCAGTGGCCTCCTCCGGAGGCAGCTCAGCCATCTTCCTACTACCATGGACTACAAAACTGCTACCCAAGTGCCGTTCCTAAATGTGAAATCAACTCACTGCTCCCTTCATCAAGAAAGTCTCCTTGTGAATGTCAGCTGAATCAAAGAGTGTGCTTGGTGATGGGATGGATTTCTGTCCCTTGCATGTTCTTTGCCTTGTTAACTGTAACCAACCGTGTGAGAACTGGCAGCTGGGACACAGATCTCACTGAAAGTCGCCCTGGCCTAAGCGCTTCCCCAGGGACTGGAAATTCTAAGGGTGTGATTGGTTCCTCTCTCCCCCTGCTTCCTCCAAGAAGGCAGGAGCAGAATGAGAGAGAGGAAAGTTTTTTGCATTAAAATGATGCTGCTAGTTTGCACAAACAATAGCATTTTCTTTTTAATCATAAGGGAATCATTTTTCTCCACTTAACCATCAATTCTGCCCTTTGAAGTCAGATCTTGTGCTAAGTCCAATGTGCATGAAATGGTCCTAGGAAACTTCCTAATCACGCCCAGGATTTGCCTGTTGCTAATGCAGAACCGCCTTGCTCCCTGAAGTCGCTCACATGCACTTACTTGGTACATTTACCAGAGGGAAACTTCACAAAACAATTGAGCATCAGATTAACAAGATTTTAAGCAGAAACATCACATAGCTTTGCTGTTCTCCCTCTTCCTGGGGAGGGTGGGGCAGATCGAGGTGGGCAGGGGAGATGTCTGGGAGCCGTTTTAAAATTGGGACATTTCTTTAGGGTAGAAGAAAGGAGTCTTCGGTGTGCTGTCGGGCGCCTCAAGGCATCTGCTAGACACAGGAGGACTTTTTTTTTTTTGTCCCAATAAAACCAGGGATGAAAATAACAGTGAGTGAGTGTTGACTTGAGACTTTGCAGGGTTCATAGACTGTATTGGGCATATATGTGAAAAAAAGAGGTTACATTCATTATGCGGATTAGAAATAGGAGAAAAATAAATACCAGAAAAGAAAAACCAAACCACCAAATGAGACAGAAACTCCTTCAATGCCAAAAATATGTTTTCTTCAAACCCTGAAAATAGACATGCTGACTTCTCCAGGAAACATGTATTTTAAACTGTTGGAAAACATAAAAGCAAACCTAAAAAGTAATAAGGGGGCATGTGTTAGAAATGAGGCTTTCTAATAGCAAGCGTTTAGGTGTTATAATTAAATAGTTTTGTGCTTCCCAGTGTTTCATTCAGGTCCCATTGTTAATTTAAACTAAGTATGTATGTGCCATGAAGTAGCCAAGGGGGAACATCCAAGTTTCCAATGCCCCCTGAAACAGATCAGATCCCTCTGTGCTCTTTGCCAGTTCAAATTGGTGCCATGCCAGGATCCTCTAGCTACTAACTTATAACGTACTTTTTAAAAAAATCCTCACCCAAGGATATGTTTTTATTGATTTTAGAGAGAATAAAGGAGAGGGAGAGAGAGAGAGAGAGAGAGGGAGAGAGAGAGAGAGAGAGAGAGAGAGAGAGAGAGAGAGAGAGAGAGAGAGAAACATCTATCAGTTGCCTCCCACACACGTCCCTACCAGGGATGGAACCCACAGCCTAGGTATTTGTTCTGACTTAGAAACAAACCTCTACTTTTTAGTGTACAGGAGGAGGCTCCAATCAAGTGAGCTACCTGGCCAGGACCACGTACATTTTTTAGGTGGTATCTGCCTTCCTCATACAAGAGGTAATGACCTTCAAAGAGAAAATGTCCATTCATTTATGTATTTAATAAGTTTTCACAGAGGACCCAAGTATACCACATAGTACTTTAGATGCCACAGATGCCTTCATGAGCTGATAAAGCAGGTCCCAGGTCCCAGGCCCTGTGGAGCTTATCCTGTGGTATAATGTGAAAATGGACAAATGGCTGCTCACCTTCCACCTGCTCTGGGTATTCGAGACTCTTGGTTGCATTGTAATTGGGGACCACCTGGTTCAGATTTTCTGTAACATTACCTACAAGTCCTTTACCATTATTGTATATTTATTTTAAGATTTAATGCAGTCATTCACAATGAACCTGACCGAGCAGCCAGCAGGAGCAGAGAATCTTGAAGGGGCAAGCCAGCTCTGCCCAGGCTGTGCTCAGAGTGTTCGATCAAGAACCCAGTGCCATTCTGATACTCCTTTGTTTCCAATTTGTTTTTGTTGTTTGTTTATTCGTCTTTTTTTCCTCTCTATGCCTTTATCCTTGGTGTTCTGAAATCCCACAATGTTTCAGAGTTTGAATCATTTATTATTCATGGGGCTGGGTATTTGCTAGGTCTTTCTAACAGGGAGACATGTGCCTTTGAGGTCATAGAAATTTTCTGGCATTATTTATTTAATAAATATCTCCCCTCTATTGTTGTTTTTCCTTCTGCAATTCCTACACTCTTAAAGGAGAGAAAAAAGAGAGAGAGATGTAAGAAACTTAAGGCATTCCTCTATTCTTAGGAAGAAAGATATATCATCAATTCTCGCTTTAATATCTAAATTGAAAGCATTCTCAACTAAAATCCAATGGTTGTGGTTTTGTTTGCTTTGTTTTAGAACTAGATTGGCCAATTTTAAAGTTCATATACCAAAAAAAAAAAAAAAGAATAGGTTGGAAAATTCTAAAAATAA
This sequence comes from Myotis daubentonii, assembly GCF_963259705.1. Classification (NCBI taxonomy): domain Eukaryota; kingdom Metazoa; phylum Chordata; class Mammalia; order Chiroptera; family Vespertilionidae; genus Myotis; species Myotis daubentonii. Next base: position 49,371,838 of record NC_081850.1, read on the forward strand.
AAGGAAATGAGAGTGGGCCTAACTTATCAGGTATTAAAACTTGTTCTAATACTTGTTCTCTCATTAAAACAGTGATAGTGATGCATGAATGGAACAGAATTTTTAAAATCTAGAAATACACTCTAATATATAGATAACTTTAATATATAACTAAGGTGACATCTCAAATTAGTGTGGGGGGGGAAATGGCCTGTTCAGTAAATGGACTGGGAACAATTTATGTGGGAACTGATTAAGGGGAGTTGATGGCCGAGTACTGAGTTTCTTTCCATCCATCAGGCAGACCTGAAGCTAGGGAAATGCAATGAGATGCCCAGGATACTGCGCAGGGACCAGCTCAGGGCCAGGAACTGAGGGGGGCTTTCCTGCCACTACTGAGGTAAGATCAAAAACTTGGGTGTTCAGACAAGTCAGATCACATGTTTTGCTTTCTCTTTAAGTAATAGAGGCCTGATTCAGTGGTTCTCCAAGTGGGGTCCCCAGATCAGTAGCATTAACATGATCTAGGAACACGTAAGAAATGCAAATGTTTAGGCCCCATCCGAGACATACTACCTCAGAAACGCTGGGGAGGGGGCAGTAATCTGTATTTTAACCAGGGTTCCAGGTGATTCTGATGCAGGTTCAAGTTTCATGCATAGTCTAATTAGTAGAAGGAAAGTTGCTTTTCTGCGACCCAATCCACCTCACTCAAATGTTTCACTGGGATGAGAACGAGCTGAAAATGGTGCCACTTTGTCTTCTTGCAGCTCATCGCCCTGTGGTTACCTCCGCTTCTCGGGCACATTCCATGGAAGGGTTCATTTTCTAGAAGCGCGATTTAGAGAACCGTGTCCCCGTGGCCATATTATCTCATAAAACCCTGATCTTACCCTGATTTCCCACAAATTTCATAAGTTATCTGTCTCTAAAACAGTCAAGCTGGAGTATTTATAGCCTAAAGAAGCTAGCCACAGCATAGTTCCAAAAAGATAACAATCTGCAGTTTGCATCAGTCGATGGTGTAAAGGCTCATATGTCGAGAGAAGAAGAAAAAAGAAAAGGGCAGATAACTTGTCAGAATGAGATACTCAATTTATTTAAATTTGTGGAATTCATAAATCCAGACTGCCTGCGAAGTTTGAAATAGTAACCATGTTTCCATCTAGCAAGGATTGAAGAAAACATGTCGACCCACTCTTTACCTTTGTGGAGGAATCAAGAACATGGTTTCACCAGGGAGCTGGAATCTATGCTTGAATTGCAGACAGCTGTGACCAAGTTCTTATCATACCACCGGCGATCAGACACATTTTGTCTTTGCTGTTCAAGAGCTTGGCTTCATGGGAAAATCTGCAGTGTAAAGCAAATGCTATGAAAGCAACCACAAAAATCTCCCATCTTAGTACTCCCACCAATTGAAAAAGAGGGGCTGGTTGCCTAAGTCGTTTTAGAGCTAAAGGAAAGTGAGTGGTAGAGTGAGTCAGTAAGTCCCATAAAAGAAAATTCAACCTCCTGATTTATTTATTTCTATCATGCAGTTGCCAGTGCTATTAAAATAATGTCAAGGACATAATGATGAATTTAATAAGATATTGATGGTGGATCTGACAATGGGTTAGTGCCTAAAGTAATGAAACGTCAGGGTAAAGTGCTTTATGTAGTCCCTTGCATCATTAAAGTGACTCCAGGCGAACAGAGAAGCATCTCTGAGACTTCCTTCAGATGCACTAAAAGGCTACTCCTCTACTAAAAGCTCTCCAGCTCCTATCTTGGGATCAGGACTGAAACTTCTACATCTGAGAAAAGAGAGAAGGGCCCCTACAGGTCTAAACTAGATCAAACACTTTACCTCGTAACTGTACACATCTTTAACAAAAGCAGGCTAGTTGTTAAAATGTGAAATATGCAATCCAGCCAGATATTTCGTGTAGGGCAACTAAAGCCCCAAATTTATGTCATTCCTATCTAAACCTTCTTCATTTCATTACCAGGCTTCGTTCAAAGCAGCCAACATCTAAAGATGTTTTTTAAAGTCACCTTTGGGATGTAAGTTACCTAGAAATTCAGGGCTACTCTTAAGGATTTCTTTAAAATGTACTCCCATTACTTTTCATTACTTTTCCACGAACTATGAGAAAAACAAATTGGAGTTTAAAAAGCTATCTCAAAACACAGCTTTTTTCATATTGCCTTTAATCTTTGGATTTTGAGAGTTTTCACAGTAGGTCTGATGTGCTGTCTCTCTGTATTCATCAAATTAAGTGAGTAATTGTCAAGTCTCCATTTTTCTTTGTGCTGTGTATGCAGGAAAAGTGTAATAATAACAGAAAGGAGAAATGAGGGAACAGGAAAAGAGAAATAAGGAGAGAGGGGGGAGTAAGAGAGAAAAAGAGGATGAAAATAGAGAAGAAAGGAAAGGAAAGGAGAGAAGAAAGACAGACTGGTTTATGTAACTATCTCAGGAGGGGATAAGAAATCTAAATACTCCATAATTTATTGTCCCACTAAGTGAACTCACCAATTACTCAAATCTTAGCTTATTTTGATTGGGAAGTCAAAATGAATGAAGTGCATTCATCTCTGAGTTTAAAAACTAAATCGTGAATTTAGGATTATGCCACAGCTCATATGGAACCAAACGCAACCTGTCTAGGCCATGCATTGCCAAAGTTGGTTGACAATGTCAGTAGCATATCAAAGATGCCCACCAAGACTCAGGACTTTTCATTGGTTGCATCACTGTACTTGAAGGAGGCTTAGAATGAAAACAATATTGTTAAAACTTTTTAATTTTGATGAAGGATTTCCCTTTGTCAATGTACAGTTGATTTTCATTATTCACAGTAATTATGTTCTATAAAATTGCCTCAAACAAAGAATTAGCTAATACTGAACCATTGCTCCTAGGGGAAATACAGAGATAAGTTCCTGCAAGCCTGTAGTCACAACATTCTCATCAACCAATCAATACATGATCTTGTTGCATGTGTTTCTATTTAAAGGCACTTTTTTTACATGGAGAGAATATCTATATATATATGATTCATTAACATTGAGCTCATAGCCAAAAACTATATAACTCATGCCTGAATAAAGCTTATCTAACACACATACTTTCTCTATAAGACATATCACAAGTTTGCACTTACAAAATCTAGACAGCAGTGCAGATTGTGTTTGGGGACATTTTAAACAGTGAAAAAACTAACAAAGAGTACAAAAATGCAGAAAACTGCAAAAGGGACACTTGTTCACAGCTAAAACAAGAAAGCAGAGTGTCCCCTTGTTCAAACTCAACTGAGTATGTTCACAGTAGGTGACTCAAATTATTTGCTACTCTGCACATTTCTCCAAATGACAGCAAAAGTAGCAAAAGTATTGATTTCAAAGTTACAAATAAATTTTATGGAATCTGCAACTAATGAAGATTAACTGTTTTTGGTTTTCCATTCAATTTCTTGGCTACTTGATTTTGTTAAGTCTACATGTTCTACAGTTTCTTTGAAAAGAAAGTAATATATAAGGAGAAAAATTATTCTTGTCCCTTCTAGATATCTAGAATTGTGTTCTAGTCCTTGTCTTTTCATAAGTACACTAAAATAAAGAAAATAAAATGTAGAGGTGACTGAATCATTGAAAATTTAGAAGAAATGGAAAGCAAGAAACTTGAAAGATAATTAGATTAAAAAGACAATTGATGTTGCATTTCCAATGTCTTCACAAACTTCACTTAATGATGATTATCATTGCACTGATTATGTATACTAAATAGTTATGAAGGCTCCAAGAGATTGAGATGTATCCGTGGTTAGACAGCTAACAAGTCATAGGACCAACACTTCAAACTAGGTTTTTAAATTACTAATTCCATTCACTTCCCATGAATAGAATAAAAAAGGAGGCATGGCCATTCATGAAGCTTTGATTGAAATGTACAAAATGTTAATATTTCTTATATTTATTTACAAAGCCCACATTAAATGTTTTCCACAATTTTTGAGTGATAAAATGTCAACTTTACAAGGACACATTAAGGTCCTCTCACAAGGCAATGTGTGGGAAAATGTAGAGAGTCATTGAGGAAAATGTAAGGCAGTGCATTTAGGAAGAAATTATTCAATCTCTGGTTACTAGCATTAGATGCGTTGACCTGTATTATCAGGAACAACTTGGAAAGAGGCTCCTGAAATCACTGTAAATTTTATTCTGACAGTACCATTTCCCAAACATGGGGTGTTAAATCGTGAGTGAGACACACAGGAAACCAATTTTTTCTGAGTTAAGAGGGCAACTGAGGAGCTCCAGTGGTTCTTGCCTAGTAAAAGTTGTTCTGAGTTGGCAATATCTGATTTTCCAAGAAATGCTGAAAATTCTTGATTTTATGTGAAATCTCCATGACAGATACAATTGGTGCCCAAATCCATGAGCATCTCTACACTTCTCAGCCACCATGTGATCATTCTGTCCAATGGTCTGTGAACAGAAGTGAGTGGGGTATAAATTACTGATTCCTTTACAAATATATGTTTGTCTTATCTGTCTCCTTTCTGTTCTCTCTCCCTCTCTCCTCTCTCTCTCTCTCTCTCTCTCTCTCTCTCTCTCTCTCTCTCTCTCTCTCTCTCTTTCTTTCTCTCCCCTCATTGCCCCCGCAGGAGTATGACTTGGTTGTACCTCAGATTCTTATTACCCTTACCCTTGCTCAGTTCCTTTCAGAATATCCCACTTTCCATCTTTTATGCTCTTTTTGGTACTAGATTGTAATCATCCACATAAATGTTCATAATAAAAGCTAATTTTCAAGCTATCCTTCTTGCTATGTATGGCTCTATAAGTTTTGGTCAACGGGATCTTGCTATTTGGGGGGGAGGGGGTGTCCTTCCTGTCTTGCCACATTTTGCTTCATTCTGCCAATTGGAAGCAGATATTGTGAAGAACCACATTGGGCCTGTGGATGATAAGGGGGCTGTAGTATCTACCTGACACTGTGGAGCTGCCACATAAGTGTTAGGCTGCTTTTGTTTGGATTGAGAAAAATTGAACTCCTAATTTGTACAAGGTGCTCTTCCCTCCGGTCTTTGTTATAGTAGTCACAATGTATCCTAGATAATTCAGGCTTTAGATACTATGGCTATAGCTGTAACTCCTAATAAAAATCTTGGGAATAGAGTTAAACAAGTTTGGGTGGTAGCATGACGTAGCCCAGAAAAGTATGGACTTTGAACTCAGATAGAAACAATACTGAATCTCACTTGGCCACTTCCTGGCTGTGTCTCCATGGCTGAGATCATGAATATCTCTGAGCTTAGTTTCCTTTGTTTCAAATTTGAGTAAGAATATACACCATTGGGTTGTCGTAATGGTTAAATGAGCCAATGTATATGAAGTTCTTGGCACCTAATAAGTAGTCAACAAATGGTTGTTGCTGTTGTGCAAGAGTCAGATACACTTAAGAAGTAGGATGATAGAAGAGAAGGTTGGAATGGCTTCCTCTGCCTGCCTGCCTTCTGAAGTCCCAGTGATTGCGGGTGCCATGAGGCAGACACAGGCTGCCGGGGAGATGAGAAGCAACCACTTAGTTCTGTGAATTCCTAATCACACTCTGTCATTTGCTGCTCTCCCCTAGACAGAAGCATCCTTTAATGGCTGACCGACATCTGGAGTGGCTGTGCTGTGCCCGTCCGTCATGACCTCACTCTCTGCCTGGAGTGGAGCGGAGGCTCCTTCTCCCGCCTTGGGCTGCAGGTGTTGGTGGAGTGAGAACCTCTTCCAAGGAAACATGTGCTGTAACGCGTCCACGCTGAGTCAACGCTGACAGTCCTAACACTCTGCCCAGTGCGAGAGTCCGCTGGAAACTTCTGAATCCAGCTGCATGTCCCAGATGTGCACAGTGACGAAGTGCCAGGCTGTTCCAAAGACTTGAGCAATGCACAGACCCCAGGCCTGATGGGCTGGTGCCAAGGCTTGGGAGGCGATTCTAGGAGAAAGCAGCTGGGGAAAGGGGCATGAATGCCCATTGTCAAAATAAACACTTTCCTTCCTGGATTCTCTCCTGACCAAAGACATCTCGGCCTTACTAATGAGCTGCTCTAAGTGCTGATCCAGCTTGAGGTTGTTGAAAGCTGGCTTAGTTGACCTTCACATAGACCAGTGCTTCTCAACCTTGGCTGCACATTAGAATCACCTGGGAATCTTTTTAAAATCCTGATTTCTGGGCCTCATCCTCCGGAAATTCTGTTTCTTTGTTACTAATGTTGTGGCCCCACCCCATAACAAAGAAACAGAATTTCGGGAGGATGAGGCCCAGAAATCAGGATTTTAAAAAGATTCCCAGGTGATTCTAATGTGCAGCCAAGGTTGAGAACCACTGACATAGATAGTCAGCAGCCATCTTGATGATAATTGATGTGATCTGGGAGAAAATCTCCTTTATAACCTTTCCCTGACAGCCACATTACCTAAAACTGTCCAGCAGAGATTTATCCCTTTTTTTAGAGGCATTGGCCTGTGAGAGTATGAGAGAGCCACGGGGAGAAAATAAAATTGGTGGAGGGAAAGTCAAACTGCTATCTGTCTGGAATAGCAGGGACAAATATATTCATTTCCTATTTATTCTTCTCTTTAGTATTCAGCTAAGATAAAGGTCAGAGAGAGAGAAATAGCTTGGGTCCAATATACCTCAGTGCCTCAGTCCGGACCCTTTTGCATTCCATCCCTTCTCCACCCAAACACACACCTTTCCCTCACCCCCTGGTGGGGATATTTCCCATCTCTCTGCAAAATCTCAGCCATGTTCCTGCCTTAGCAAGTTGGAATCAGGATGCTGATTCACATAGCAACACTCTCTCCTTCGGTGGTCAGGTTCTGCTATGACCTCAGTGAACATCAGACCCTGGTGAGCTGGTCTTGGGACCCAACTTCCAAACACAAGCCGTTCTGGGTTCTAACACAAACCCATCGCTGGCCTTAGGAACACCACCATGACACGTTTGAGAATATCTGCTCGTGAAAATTGGCAAACACCTTGGAAAAACCAGAGTGTGGCAGATAGAAACGCATGTGGGAAAAAGTCACCAATATAAGGGAGGAGGCAGACTTCATTTTAGGTTTATTTCCATCACAAATCAGTTCCTCCTCCATGGAGGATGAAGGAAGAACCCAGCAGAGGGAGTGAAGGAAAGAGAAACAGCTCAGGACTAAGGAATTCCACCAGCCTATTCCACAGGAGGGAAGCTGACCTGTGCCTTCCCCAGATTCAGCTCTGCCCATAAAACCAGGGGGAGGCTGTTTCATTAGGAAGAAGAGAAGCAGGCAGCCTGGGTTACCAATCCCCATGTGCCCTGTCTCCGTGAGGGTGTTTCATTTCATGTGGTCACTCAATGTTTAATGACGAGAGTCTAATTTTCAGTAAATAGTGGCGTTTTTTTATTAACTACCCACCATGCCTCAAGTTTAGCTCTCCCAAAAGAAAAACACAAGGAAAATAAAGTCTTCAGAGGAAGGAACTTGACGGAAACCACAGGCACAGAGTCCAATGGTTAGTTCCTGTCTTGGAAAAGCAGGCAGCACACTTGGGCTCTCTCTGAGCCCACTGCGTTTGGCCATCCCTGTGGTGTCCAGAATGGCTCTTTTCCTCAAGTCTCTGTTGCACGTGGGCAGACACACTCATGCTTGCCCTGTCTGCAGATGCTCATTTTGGCTAATGGCAAGGGCTATATGAAGTCTCAGGGGTGAGCTCCTTTTGCACAGGTTTGGTGCATGTAAACATTCCTGTGAGCAACGGCCGTTCCTGAGCTCTTGGCAAGCACAGACAATTTTGGAGTAAACTGAGGCTAAGAAAAGGTTAAGAGGGAGCCTCACACTCCCATTGGAGGAGTGAGGGGGCCCAGCTGTGGTGGGGTCATTTCATTTATTCCTGGCTCCTCTCCGCTAACTTTCTAACTTCACCTTCCCCTACATGAGCAGTATTTTGGCTGCACAGAGCTCACTCCTATAATTTCCAAGAGCCCTTCCCAATTCTCCTTCTTCCCCTAAACATGAAAGCTGTGTCTCCGAGATCACCAGCTGCCTATAATGCTGTGAGCAGGAGGGAGAGAGGCTGGCTCTCCAGGTTCATAGGTCAATGTTCAACTGCTGAGCCACACCAGCTAGGCCCAGTGTGTCCACTTTTAAAATGTCCAGTCTGAGGTTTAAATAATTAATAATTAAGATATGATTGACATGCTGCTGACAGTTGCATAATCTGCCATGAAAAATATATAAGAAAGCAGAGGTAAAGAAAGGCCATTGCCTGGAACTGTTACTCTCAGAAAAGCAATCTCAGATTTGGTCAGGGATCAACCTGCAAATACTAGAGCTATCAGCCCTTGAGGGCTCTCAAAAGCCCTTTAGGATTTCAATTAGGCGGGTCCAATATTCAAAGCCAAGTTTCAAAATAAACAAAGTTTCGCTCCAGGCTCTGAATGCCCCTCACAGATGGGGAAGTGGACGCTACAGAAAAGCAAGAGGGAGGTGGTGCAGTTCTTGTGTTCTGAACGAAGTTTCCAGGACTGTCAGATAATCTGGAGGAAATTTTAAAGTCAAAGGCATTGTGAAGTCATGGACCAGTCAGTCACGAGACTTAGAATTGAAGTATTAGACTGAAATGCTTTTGAATCCTAATACTTCCACTTATAAGTGGTATTACTCTCTCAAGTATTTTCCTCATCATAAAGTGAGGCTAATTACATGCACCTAAAAGGTTTTATGGGGGGAAATTAGCTCTTGTAATGTACTTAGTCCAGTGACAGTCAAGAGCTGGTGCTCAGCGCTCTTTAGTTCTCTGCCGTCTCCTGTCCCCACTCCTCCATCAACCACAGGGCACTTAGTCCCCAGTTGTAGGTAATCTCAGTGACAAACTGTCACCTCTTGTTACAAAGACACTGTGTAACAAGGGATATGGAATTTTTTTTAAAGTAGATTCAGCCTCTAATCTTTAAGCATTTGTAATTTTATAGGGACAATGAAGTACGTACACTGGCATGCGCAGATGTAGAACGCAGTTAGGTGATTAGTGTTTCAGGAAGTTCAGTTGAGTTCTAATCCCTTGGATGTTTAGGCAGAGGCTGGCTGGCAAAGTATAAACTGAGTAAATTAACATCAATAATGGGAGTGTTTACCCAAAACACACACAGATATATACTAGTAGTTGGTTGCACCTATGCACGATCCTCCTATAAGACTTGATGCCTAGGAGAACAGGTTTTGATTCTCATAAACAAGAACCTTCTATCTGTTTTGGCACACAGAGAGAGACTATCAAGGTAAGAGGAGGCCCCAAAAAACCCTGACAAGATGGCACCCATGGAGTCTTGGCTACTGATAAATTCTCTGTGGTGAGGAAGGCCTGGTGGAATCTCTAGAGAGTGATGTCTAATACCCAAGGTGGAGTTGCCGCCTATGCCCAGCTACACAGGAATCTCCTTCTATTACGTCAAACTTTCTATAAATTTCACTATACACAAAGTCTTAGTATTCTGAGGGCAAAAAGCTTTTGAAGTGATTTCCAGCATGGGGGGAAGGAAAACAACAATATAAAACCTAAAAGTGTGTTATCAAACTGGATGCTGTGTGGACTTAACAAGAGACCAAGAATTCCCCAGAAATCTACTGGGATATTAGGAGGAGGACCTCATGGAGGGTGGGATGGTGCCTTGAGTTGTCTTATTGTGTCATACTGAGATAAAGGTCAACTCCAGAATTTTGAGACATTTAAATGGTGGATACTGGGGGCTTTTGATTTGAGTATTTTGTTTTCTTACATGTATTGGGTAGAAATAATAAAATCACTTGCAAACATTCTTTCCTTGTATCTGCCTTTGTGAATGAATGAGCTATATACCTGCTCCTAACTTCGAAGGGGATATTGTGATAACCCAGGGAGCGCTAGAGGCCAGAAGGCAACCTGGATCAATGCCTTGAGGTCCCATGGGGGGTTCTGAGAGCTGAAGGAAGGAGAGCGTCTGTTTAGTGCACACGCAAATGGCAGGTCCTCCCTGTTTATTTCTGGACAGCTTGGTGGGAGTCCTATAAGCAGTGACCGCAGAGCACACTAGCACAGTTGCAGACTCTTGAAGTCCTTCCCTGCCCAAGCCACTGAATTCTATTTCTGGATTTGCCTTCAACTCCAGGTAAGAATTTTTTTAACCCAGATGTTCATGCCCTGCCCTGAGTTTTTCATATCAGATTCCAGGAAAGGGATTCAGATAGAAATGTGAGTTAACCCGAGGAAAAGCATTCACAGGCAAAGGGTAAGGTGTTAGTAGTTTCAGAGCAAGTGAGAGGCATTTCAAAGAACTTCCAGAGTGTTTTTGCCAATCGCGATTCCGCGTCTGGCAGCTGGAACCCAATGTGTAGGTGCTTTGTCTTCAAGGGCTCAGAAGAGACACACTGCTCAGATGAAGAAAGACATGCATCCCTTAAGGGCAAAATATGAAAGGATTTTCACTTCACGATTTCCTGTCTAAAATTTCACTGGCACATGTATGAGACATAGGTGTCAGAAATATTTTTAAATTTTTCTTTGGCTTATGCTCATCACTAACATACAATCACTATAAAGGAAGTACCATATTTTGCTCAAACACCCCATTCTTCTGTTTCAGAAAAAAATATATATATTAATATATATATATTATAAACCAAGCAGCAGTTTCTATTTGGGTCTCTTTGTCAGGGAAAAAAAAGGGGGAAAGGAGCTGGAAATACATTCCTTTGCTCAGAGTGGGGCAGAGGAAAGGTTCCTTAATAAAACATATGTACTCCTAAATCCTGCCTAGAAACAAAGAATGATATAAACAAGCCATGGCGTACAGTTTCAAAATCCAGTAAATTATATTTATGGCTGTGCATTTGTCAAGATAAGTAGCTAATGGTAATCCAATAAGCAGATAGGGTAATAAAATGCACTGATGCAGGGCAGAAGTCAGACCTGGTGATAGGGACGCCCTTTCACATTGAGACCCTAACAGACTTCATCCAATGTCCTCAGACAGGGATGATAACCAGGCCAGGGGCGTAGAGAGTTGGAAAGAAAGGTCATTTGTACTTGTAGCCCTTCAATAATGACAGAGCACTTACCTAGTCTTATCATAGTTGAAGTGGCACATCTTATAAGGAGAATTCTTCAGCAATCTAGAGAGAAAATTTTGATTTGTTTTTATTTTTTTAAAACAACAGAGTGAGAAGTAGGATTCTTTGGGAGAATATTGTACCTCGGCAGCAGAATAAGCACTAAACACATTTGCAGACGCTAGACTAAAATAGAAATCCTAGCAATTGTCAAGCTCCTAAAATTTGCTTGGACTTATTCTAACAGATTCCTTTAGATCTACATCTGCTGTGTTGTGGCTGAATATTCAGAAATAGATGCAGCTCCAATCCCTCTCGTCTAAGGTGTTCGGTACACCAGGTGGCCTCCGAATCTTTCTCTGTCAAAGTTTTATGGATGTAGCAAGATGCGGGGTAAAGGGTCACTGAGCAAGCAACTCTCAATAGTCCAGTCTTTTAGTCACTGGAAATGAATGAATGAGCAATCCTGCTGTAAGTAATAAAGAAAATTTCATCGAGTCAAGTCTGATCTTTAGATTTATGTTGAGCCAATGGGTAAGGAAAAATATGTTCATGCCTTTGTATCTGGGCCTCAAGCTGAAAAGTACAATTCCATTGGGGAAAGCATAGCTGCCTATAACCGTCCTTGCTTGGGCCCTTGTTGGCCATTTTTGCATGAGGACTGAGCCTCAGGCTCCCATTGACCCAATATACAGAGCTCAAATGAAGAGAGTACATGGTAGAAATACAAGACCACCCAAAGCAACCAATGGAATTCTCTAGTTTCCCAATTTTCCCTTGCATGGACTGTTATTCTTCTAGAAATTTCTAAAAATATGCAGACTAAAGGTTTTTATTTGGGCTGATTTAGTTTAGTTGTCAGAGCCCATTCAGGGCAAGTGGAAAGTACTTAGTATTTGCTGTTAAACCTACCTGGGTTCAAATTCCTGCTCAGTCCCTTGTTTAAATTCTTAGAGCTTCAAATTTTTCACTTGCAAAAGAGAGAAGATAATTTTTATAGGGCAGGGTGGTTGTAATGATTAGAAATCATGTGTGGTGAGATACTTAACATGTAGACCATACTCCTTTAACAGCAGTTATAATTAAGCTTTTCTGTAACCAGACTGCAAATAGTGACATAGATGACAATTATCCTGCACCCTTAAGTTTTCCCGCAATGTTTCTTTAGGCCCAATTTACTGAACTTTATAATAAGTAATATCTTTTAAATACCTAGACCTCAGTTCATAAAAGGTTTTCACACTTACATAATTTTTATAACAGAAAGTTTGGTTTTATATTGTCTTCACTTAAGAGTTTAAGAAACTGAGATTCAGGCCAAATTACTCATGTCCACAAATGAGTAAACTGGCAAAAATGAGTATCAATGAGGCCAGGTTTATTAAGAGAGCAGTGTTCAAGTTCATGCACACCCTCGTTCTTTAATTAAACAAACATTATTGTATCTCTGCAGGCCCTGAGCTAGGTGCTGTGAATACAACCATGAGAAAAAAGTCACAGGTCCTGTCCTCAAAGGCTTTATACTCCTTCAGGAACACAGGCTTTACACAGCTACACTGGGAAACAAACAACCTGATAAAAAAAAAAAAATGAGCAAAAGACCCAAACAGACACCTCACCAAAGAAGATATACAGATAGCAAATAAGCATATGAAAAGAGACTCCACACCATATGTCATCAGAGAAATGAAAATTATAACAATGAGATGCCTCTATACATCTAGTAGAATGGTCCAAATCCAAAATACTGACAATATCAAATGTTGACAAGGATGTGGAGCAACAGGAACTAACACTCATTGCTCATGGGAATGCAAAATAGTACTAACTTTGGAAGATAGCTTGGCAGTTTCTGACAAAAATAAGCATACTCATACCATATAATTGAGCAATCATGCTCCTTTGTATTTACCCAAGTGAATTGAAGCCTTATGTTCACACAAAACTTCACACAGATATTTATAGCAGCTTTATTCATAGTTGCCAAAACTGGAAGCAACCAAGATGTCCTTCATTAGGTCGATTGACAAATAAATTGTGGTACACCCATACAATGGATTATTTAGTGCTAAAATGAAATGAGATATCAAGTCATGAAAAGATGTTTTCATGGAGGAGACTTACATGCATATTAATAAATGAAAGAAGGCAATCTGAAAAGGCGACATAGTGCATTATTTCAACTATATGACATTCTAGAAAAAGCAGAATTCTGGAGAAAGTAACACAATCAGTGATTGCCAGAGATTGGTAGGGAAGGAGGAATGAATAAACAGAGCACAGAGGATTTTTAGGGTAGTGAAACTATTCTATATAATACTATAATGGTGGACACATGTCATTATATTTGCTGAAATCAATAGGACATACAACACCAAGACTGCACCCCAATGTAAACTATTGACTTGGAATAATAATTATGCATTAGTGTGAGTTCATCAATTACAACAAATATACCATTATAGTGCAGGATATGACTGTGGGGAGAGGTTGTGAAGGGGCAGAGGGTATATAGAAACTCTATAACTTCTGTTCAATTTTTCTATGAGCCTGAAACTACTCTAAAAATAAGTCTATTTTTGAAAAAAGAAAACTACACCAATTGTGAAAAATACAGTGAAAGAGATAATGTGGGGACCTTAGCAGTCTAGTATAGTCTTGTAGAGTTGGGAAAACAGTTGATAGTATGCGATCCTAGAGCTGAAATCTGTAGCATAAATAATGGAAATATCAATTGTGCTAAATTCTATAACTTGACAAACTTTAATAATCATATGGACAACACCCCCCGATAAAGGACAATTAACAAAATCCACCTAAGACTGTCATCATACACAACGAATAATGCTTGTTGTAAGTGTGTCAAGTGTGCCTCAGATCTGGAAAAAAGAAACATGGGAAGAGGCCAAATATTGTCATGGTAACAGAAACACAAAGAACCCATGCTAAACAGTTTCCAATAAGCAAGAACAACCAGTATTCAGTAAGTAGCCTTCCATGGAAGTTAACATCTGTTATTTATTTGTTAATTCTCAGTTTGAAGAAAGGCAGGATAATTGGAAATACTTCTGTGTTCTGGGAAAGTATTGAATAGAAGAGCTCTTAGTGTGTCTTAAATATTGGCCCATTACTTTTAACAATTTAGCACAAACCTGCTCTCTCCATTTAAAGCATGGATGAGAGAGTTGGATGATATCTAGATTCAATCATTTCAAAGCTATGGAAGATCAAAGACAGTGTCTTGCTTATGCAAGGAGAAAGGAGCTCCCCCATTCTTGAAAGGACATCCTTTGGGTGCTTGAGAAGAAATAAGAGAAAATGTGCATTAAGGAGGAGGTGGAAGGTGGATCATATTCATCAGAGAACTGCAACCGTATTACCTATATTAGAGGAGAAATAGCAAGGAAAAGACAAATACTTACATAGCTACCAATATACCTATACCGTATAATGGTTCAAAGCAAGGATATTGCTATCAAAGAGACCTGGATTTAAGTCCCAGTGCTACCACTGACTAGCTCTAAGACTTTAGGCAAGTTTCTGTGTCTCTACAACCCAGTCTCCTCATTTGTAAAATGGAAACGTTACGGGGACCTACTACGTAGGTTTAGGAAGAACTAACAAACGGTTATGATCCCAGGATTTAGCACACAATAACCACTCAATAAATATTAGTTGTATTATTATTTTTTAATGGGATGAGTAGATCCCCTAGCATAAGTTTTGCTGTACAGCAATCCTGTCATTAATTCCTATTGTACTTCAAAGGCTTCAAGAAAGTGCTGGGGAAAGTCAGAATCCCTTGGTGAGTTGTCAGACAGCTGCCAATAAAAAGACAAATGCCAGGCTGTGGCCGTTTCTTGTCTCTGAGGAGCTCCACTTTGGCGTCTAGATGATTTTCGTATCTCGATGACCCTATAATTCTCTGACCTGCTGTTATCTTCATCCCCCTATTCAATATCCCTTCACAGCAGAGTGGGTGACTGACCCACGGGAAGCATCACAGAGTTGGCCAGCACTCCCACCCCCTCACTGGTTTCATATGCCCACCTGAGTTGTCATCCATTCCCCTTTGAGGAAACTTGAGCCACAGCTGTGGACCTCAGTTACTGCAATATCTGAGGATGCTAGCTCTGTGTTCACTTAAAACAGAACACAATTTTACCAATTACTTATGCAAATCACTTACGCAATTTGAATTTTCAAACCTTTGTTCTACAAATAGGGTTTAGGATACTGTCTCCATCAGGGCTGAGGCAGGAATCAGATGGTCCACTCAAGCTGGGCAATGGGGGTGATTTAAATAAAGGGACTATTTACAGGGTGTGGC
Source organism: Myotis daubentonii (assembly GCF_963259705.1). Lineage (NCBI taxonomy): Eukaryota > Metazoa > Chordata > Mammalia > Chiroptera > Vespertilionidae > Myotis > Myotis daubentonii. The sequence goes on from NC_081850.1 coordinate 49,387,256, forward strand.
AAGGTTTGGGGAAATCAGCAGGGTTGGTACAGTGACTGCACTGGCAGCAGAGGGCCAAGAGCAGTCATAGGCCTGAATGAATGGAAGAAGGAACCGTTTTCAGAACCCAGAGAGGGTAACTTTGCAGAGAGGTCATCTCACAAGTGCTAGGGCCTTGGGTAAAGAAATACAGCCATCCCTTGGCAACTTCATAAGAACAGACCAGAAGAGAAAGTTGACTGCGTTTCTCCTGCTCCCTTTCCTATTGATGCTAAACTATTGGCCAAACCCAAATGAAAACCCTGGAACAGGGAGCCTGCTGATACGATGCGTACAGACCAGCCTCCTGGGGCCACAGAACAAGGGGAGAGTGAGTCTGGGGTGGGAGGCGGGAGGTGGAAGAAACCCTGCCCTACTGAGACACCACCAAGAAAGGTTGGTATGAACACAGAATAAGTCAGTTTGTGAAACCCCTGTCAGTGCCTGGCACATGATAGGAGGGCAGTAACTTTAATCCCCCCAAACCCACCCCACTCTGCAGCTGTCAGAGAGAAACCCACAGTCCTTCAGCCACAGTCACTGTCCCATACTCAATACACATCTCAACATTCACACTTGCACGCGCACATAACGCTCCCTGTACGTCAGGCTTTCTACATCTGTTTTTAATTTTTAGGTTTTGGCTTAAGGGTTTCTTCATTCCACATTCTTTCATGGAGTTTTTAGCAACCAAATTTCATCCCATCCTTCCCAAACTTAACCTGGCCCACGTGTTACTGTCAGCACCAAAAAGGGGGTTAATGTCTAATTATGTTGCCTTTTTATGGGGATACATGTGTCAGCATCAGCGTTTGACAATTACCAAAAGGGTGAAATATCCTTATAGAAAAAGAAGGAGAGACTCAGTGGCCATAGCCTTCAGAAGGACTCAAGCACCACGTACAAGGAGCGAATTTCTAGAGAGCTCCAAGAGCTTCATCTATGGGAGGAGGGCCTTCGTGGTTTACAAACAGGCAAGCATTTGCTAGTCAGCCCAGCAACAAACCTCTGCTCTCTAGTCAGCCAGTTTCGTTAAATTTGTCTTGAAGACAACCAATAAAAGTGCCAATCATTCCACTTAACTCTGTGGCTAACCATCTATTATTAATCAGAGCACATACTTCTGGAAGAGTAAATGGGGTCTCGAAGACCTGAGCTCGATAGCCCCGTAATGCAATCACTCCCGCGCCTGGTGTCATGTGATGAATGAAATGATTGATCAGAATGGCACCGGGAAGGTGGATGTGCTCTCTGTGCTCTCTCCATCCTCTTTCCCTCCTTCCCTGCGGTTAGCACTACTAAGAATGCTAAACGGAAAGATAGTTATAAGAAATGACACTAAAAATAAACTTCTGTTCTTAAATGCTCATTTGCAAGAGGTTAAGCGCTGGTAACTTGCAAAAAGCAAAGAAAGAAAAGTTGCTGAGTGTGTCTGTTGTGTCACTTTTCAGTCACGTTTCCTTTAAGAGGGAAAGACTTCTGGTGAAGCTGCAATTAGACTGGAAATTTAGCGCATCTTTACGGTGATGTTCCCATGTGATTGGAAAAGTCTCTTATGGGCCGTGAGCTATTTCGGCTAAAAGCATATTTCAGAATGCAGGGAGAAAGGCAAAGTTCTGCTCTCTCGTTTAGCTAAATCTCTGCCCATCCCATGAAGAGACACATTGCAAACTAAGGTGACAGCAGCAGAGTGTGTGAGCCCGGCACACCCCCAAAGGGAGACACGACCTTGACGATATTTCTGCTCAGTAGTAAACTCCAAATAGCACAGCTTCATTAGCATACCCTTTCGGCCCCTTGGTCCATGGACCTCAATGTACGTTACCAACATTAGCCTGCGAGTTTCAACAAGCGCCTGAAGGAGGTCGCCAGGCTGCCCATTCCTGGCATTTCAGGTGGATTCGCAGGTAACTGCAAATGTAGGCAATGCCTCAGAACCACAGAAAGTGAGTTCTCAGCCTCTCCCAACGTTGGGTATCAAGGTGTTACAACCGGGGCATCGATAATGCTCCTGCCCCCGCTGGGCATCCGGAGCCTGGACAGCATGGAGGGTGGACCGCCCGTTGTGTCTGAGCCTGTGGGAGAAGAAGCGTGAGTTGAAGAAGGGACAGTCTGCCAATGTGGCAAATTAGGCCAGCGGTTCGCCGTCTTAGCTACACACTGGAATCACCTGGGGAGCTTCGGGGGTCAGTGGAGCCTGGGTCTGGCTTCAGGATCTCTGATTTAATTGGCCTCAGTGTGGCTTGGGCCTGGAGAGTTTTTAGGGTGATTCTAGGGTGGAGCCAAGGTCGAGAGCCACTACTAAAGCCAGGAGTGTCACCAAGAAGCACAGGTCAGGGATTTTTGCTTTGGAAGTCCCAGTGTTGCTAGTGAATAGCGGATTTTGGTCTTATGGAATTTCAAAGAAGTTCTTTGATCCAACCTAAAGAAGTCACTTTATCCAACACGGGTGGTCCCATGTATGCCAGACTGTGTGCCTCGAACTAGTGCTTTTCAAACTGTGGGTAGTGGCTTACAAGGAGGTGATGAAATAGATTTAAATGGTTGCAACTGGCACTCTTTATTTTAAAAATATCAGTTTATCACACATAATGAGTATTACATTGTAAGGTGTGTGTGTGTGTGTGTGTGTGTGTGTGTGTGTGTGTGTGTGTGTGTGTATGTGTAAACTTGCACTGGGTCCTGATGTGAAATGTGAAACATTTATCTCAATGAAGATCAAGGTAAAAAGAAAAAAGTATGTAAAACTCTGACATGTAATGCTAATACTTGCCCCAAATGTGGAATGTCTCTCTCTTCTGTTTTACCTAAGAAATCTGGGGCTCTGAAAGTTTTCATAACTTTCTCCAACTCATCCAGATATGGTAAGGACAACTCAGCGTTTAAGTCCGGACCTGGGTGTCTGCAGCCCAAGCTCCCGCTGTTACATGAGAACGCCTTGCCGTCATCCTCCACCCGGGCTTACATCACTGCCATAGCATCTTCAAGTCTCTCCTCACCCTGATGCACAAACTAGAAAGACAGCCAGCTAACAGTAAAGTGGAACAATGTAAAGGCCTTTCCCCTTAAACTTCTACCGAATGGAAAAGGCCTCCCCTGCTCCCATTGCAGGGCTCTCAGCCTTGGACAGAACACTCTCTCTTCCGGAGGCTGGTCCCCCCTTCGCCTATCAACAGGGAGCTGAAGAGCACCTGATACTGTCCTGCCTGTATTAACCCCATATGCCTTTGCCAGTGATACTGGGGCCTACCCAACGTGAGGAGATTCACAGCATACTAAACAGAAACTGCTTATTTCCTCTGAAGAAGCAAAAGTTCCCCTAAACCAGATTCAAAACCAACTAATTGTGAGTTCAGAGTATATTTTTATTTTATTTTATTTTTTCTTTATTGATTAAGGTATTACATATGTGTCCTTATCCCACCATTGCCCCCCGCCCCCCAACTCCCCCACTCATTCCCTCATCCCCCTGCTGTCTGTGTCTATTGGTTAGGCATATATGCAGGCATATAAGTCCTTTGGTTGATCTCTCCCTCTTACCTCCACCCTCCCCTACCTTCCCTCTGAGGTTTGATGGTCTGATCAATGCTTCTCTGTCTCTGGATCTGTTTTTGTTCATCAGTTTATGTTGTTCATTATATTCCACAAATGAGTGAGATCATGTGATATTTATCTTTCTCTGACTGACTTATTTTGCTTAGCATAATGCTCTTCAGGTCCATCCATGCTGTTGCAAATGGTAAGAATTCCTTCTTTTTTATTGCAGTACTAGGGGCCCGGTGCACGAAATTCGTGCTCTGGGTGTGTGTGGGGGGGAGGAGTGTCCCTCAGCCCAGCCTGCCCCCTCTCACATACTGGGAGCCCTCAGGCGTTGACCCCCATCACCCTCCAATCGCAGGATCGGCCCCTTGCCCAGGCCTGACGCCTCTGACAGAGGTGTCAGGCCTGGGCAGGGGACCCTCATTTCCCCCCATCACTGGTTCTGCCCCCAGCCCAGGCCTGATGCCTCTGGCCCAGGCATCAGGTCTGGGCAGGGGACCCCCAGACCCCTCCGATTGCTGGCTCTGCCCCTTGCCCAGGCCTGATGCCTCAGCCAGAGGTGTCAGGCTTGGACAGGGGACCCCCATCTCCCCCTGATCACTGGCTCTGGCCCCCACCCAGGCCTGAGGCCTCTGGCCCAGGAATCATGCCTGGGCAGGGGACCCCCAGCTCCCTCTGATCGCTTGCTCCACCCCCTGCCCAAGCCTGACGCCTCTGACCCAGGCTTCAGGCCTGGGCAAGGGGACCATCATATCCCCCCAATCCCCGGCTCCGCCCCCCGCCCAGGCCTGATGCCTCGGCCAGAGGAGTTGACCCTCATCACCCTCTGATCACCAATCACCGGATCGGCCCCTTGACCAGGCCTGAGGCCTCCGGCAGAGGTGTCAGGCCTGGGCAGGGGACCCCCAGCTCCCTGCGGTTGCAGGCTCCGCCCCTGCCCAGGCCTAACGCCTCTGGCTGAGGCGTCCGGCCCGGGCAGCGGGGACCCGCAGCTGCAGCGGCCCCGTGATCGTGGGCTCCGCTTTAGGCCCAGGCAAGGGACCCCTAGCTCCCGGGACTGCCAGCTTCGACTGTGCCCAGCTCCCATCACTGGCTCCACCCCTACTTCCTGCTATCACTGGCCAGGGCGGCAAAGGCGCCTGATTCTCTGATCATGGCTGGGGGGCAGGGCAAAGGCAGCCCCAGGGCCGCCTTTGCCCTGCCCACCAGCTCTTAGCTCCCCGCTGGGTTTCCAATCACTGTCAGTGGCAGGGGGCTTCTTCCTGCTTTCCCTTTCGCCTCCCTGCATTGTGCCTACATATGCAAATTAACCGCCATCTTGTTGGCAGTTAACTGCCAATCTTAGTTGGCAGTTAACTGCCAATCATAGTTGGCAGTTAATTTGCATATAGCCCTGATTAGCCAATGAAAAGGGTATCGTCGTACGCCAATTACCATTTTTCTCTTTTATTAGTGTAGATAGTATTCCATTGTGTAGATGTACCACAGTTTTCTAATCCACTCATTTGCTGATGGGCACTTAGGCTGTTTCCAAATCTTAGCTATGGTGAATTGTGTTGCTATGAACATAGGGGTACATATATTCTTTCTGATTAGTGTTTCTGGTTTCTTGGGATATATTCCTAGAAGTGGGATTACTGGGTCAAATGGGAGTTCCATTTCTAGTTTTTTGAGGAAACTCCATACTGTTTTCCACAGTGGCTGCACCAGTCTGCATTCCCACCAGCAGAGTTCTGAGTATATTAAACCGGGCTGAGATTTTTTTTCAAGTTAATCTGTCATTAAAATAAAACATACATATAGAAAATAGCATAGACCATAGGGCACAGCACAATGGATTTCCACAAACAGAATGTGCCCACATAACCATCACCCACATCAAGAAAGAATGTGGTACCAACTCCCCAGAATCTCCTCACAGTCTCTCTTCCAGTCACTACCCCCTGCAAGAGTAACCTCTACCCTGACTTCTAACCTAACTTTTTGCCTATTTTGAATTTTTTTATAAATGAAATGATACCCTATTTACTCTTGTGTTTGTCTTCTTCCATTCAATATGGCATTGGTGAGCTTCATCCATATTGTTGTGTGGTGACTGTTTATTTCCATCGATATATAATATCCCACTGTATTAATATATAATTGATTAACCAATTCTCCTCTTGTGGCCACTTGAATGTTTTCCAGTTTGAGGTTATGAATATTTCAGTGCTGCTATGAATATGCTCCTAGACATCGTTTGGTGAACATATGCTTGCATTTCTGTTAGTTATGTATTAGCAGTGGAATTGTTGGATCAAAGCTATGCATATGTTCAGTTTTAATAGTTCCTGCAAAGGAGTTTTCCAATGCCATACATTGTAGCTTCCCACCAACTGTGTTATGATAGCTCCAATTGCTCCATATCTTCACCAAAATTTGGTATTTTCTGTCTTTTTCATTTTAGCCATCCTGAATCAGGGGATGTATGCGTGTGTGTGTGTCTGTGTGTGTGTGTGTGTGTGTATTTAGTGGTTATCATATTTTTTAATATTTTAAATTTCACTGAGGTGTAATTTACATACAATAAATGATATTGATTTAAGTTATAAATATAGTGAGCTTTGGAAGATTTCAGGCACCAGATGCTGCAACCTTCGCGGCAGGGTTCAAGATCTGAAGGAGGGTCCAACGTACAAATGAAAATGCTGTACAAGAAATATGAATTTAGAAGGCATGGGGGGCCAGGTGGAGACCTCTTTCTTGAAGAGGCACCCCCGAGACTGGGTTCCGTCTGCTTTTTATTCAGTTTTAGATACACATCTTGCCCTCTAGCATTGCATACAGGCATATCAAAGGTAAAGTTTAGTAAACAATAAAAGGATTATCAGGTTAGGGAATTGCCTTGAGCCATCACTATCTCAACAGATGAGGTGCTTAGTGTCAGCCCTGCTAATGCCCAAGGTCCATTGGCCTTCCGCATTCTTTGGTGCACTCTCATGAGAGTATCGGCAGTGGGTGGCTTCCTGCAGAACATGTGTACACCCATAAAATCACTGCAACAATCAACACATAGAAGAATGTATTTGCAATCCAATGTCCCCACATGTTCCTTCTGCATTTTCTAGAAGAGATGCTGGAAGAGGATTCTGGGGCAGCTTGCTCATCAGTCACTGCTGGACCTGGGCAGTTGCTATAGTGCTAGGCTCCTACAGGGCTTCACTTTCCCCAGCTCTTAACTAGGGCAATGTTGGCAGCAACCCAGACAGCATAGGATTAATTGCATTTAATTTTAGTTGATTTAAATTTAAATGTAAATATTCAGATATGGTCTGTGGCTATCATATTGTACAATGTAGGTTTAGATTTTACTAAAAGTTTATTTCAGAATTCTTGCACGCTAGTGTCACGTGGATGTTTCCCCCTGTTATACAAATTTCATGGACGATGAGTTTCTTACGGCAGATTCTTGACCTATTTGAACATTTCACTTTTCTTTTTTTCACCAAGAAAGCCAAAATAAATCATTTTTCAAATAATCTCTCTGAAAAATTTTAGTAGTAACACATTTTTGGCTGTGGCAAGTCCTTGATTATTTCTGTGATTTGTGTTTAAGCTTCAAGGTTGGGGAATCAAACAGACCCTTGGTTGAATTTCGTCTTTAGATCTTCCCATCTGTGAAATGGTGAGCAAGTTGGTCAGTCTGTCAGCTTCAGCTTCCTCATCTGCATAACTGTAGCTGGAGATCTATTTCATGTGTGTCTGACACATCCCAAACCCAGTAAATGTGAGTGCTGCCCATACCAGCTTAGATCTGCTAAATGATTCTAATCAACACCCCCCTTCCATAGGACTTCCGTCACACCAACACTTCGGAAAGTACAGAGCAACACAGAAAATGTAAAGTGACGTTCCCCGGGATGGTGTGAGTAGGAGAAGAAACAGTAACTTCCCTGGGCTGAGGCCTTAAAATAACAATCTGTATCAGTGTTTGGTAAACTCTACCCCCAAAGCCACTGAGAAACATCTTTGCTGAGAGTCATTCAGCAGAGTGTCTGCTATCTTCCCAGAAGGAGAAACAGCAGCCTCTGAAAGAAACAAAGACTTGGGTCAGACCACAGTGGAAGATTTACTCTCCCTTGCTATGGCCCTTCACTCCCAGGAGGTCCAGGATGTGGATTCTGTTTGCTCAAATCTCATGGTAACTTCCCTCCCAGCAGAAGGAGAGGGAGGGAAGGTGTAGTTTATTTGGGGGAGAAGAGGTCTGAGAGTAGTGACTACCCTAAGCAAAAGGTCCTAACTAGGTGCAGGGGGAAGAGGCTGCTGGCAGGCCCCAAGGAGTGGGTGGGGGAGGGAGGGAGGAGGTGGGAAAGAGTGCGCTGAGTGTCAGCTACAGGCCAAGTGTTGGTTGGGTGCTTTATTACCAATACCGCTCCCCACTGTTTAAAGGATTGCTCAATAGAACACAGACCAGAAACTGTGCTAAACCATTTAATCTCACAACAATAAGTAGCATGGCTGTTCCCATTTTACAGAGGATAAATCTAAGGTTTATAAAGGAAAAGTAACTTACCTGGGCCCACATAGCTAGCTGAGTTTTGTGTCCAGGTGACCGCAGGCTTTCCTGCTTTATCTTCTCAGAACCTCCCTAAAGCAGATGTCACTGCCTATTAGGAATAGGACACAGACTGCGGACTTGAAATTGCATTTCTCAAATTCACAGATTTGCAATTCAGATAGTTGAACTAGGATGTGAACCCAGCAACTCTCACTCTGCATCCAGAACACTTTCCATCATACTAGGCAGTAATAGCAAAGAAAATAACTTGCATTATTAAGAACCTCTTCTGTGCCTGGCACTGTCCTACACATTCTACATGTAGAACTTGTTTTATCCTCATAAAAAATATCTTTGCAATATCATCCCCATTTATAGGCAATGAAACAGAAGCACAAAATGGTTAAGCACTCTGCAAGGATGCATAGTAAATAGACAGGCTGGGATTTGAACCTGGACACTATGACTCCAGCGTCACTTTTTAATGACTGTGTTAGAGCCAACCCCAGTGTCGGCACACCTTTGCCAGAGATGGGATAACATCAGGGACTCTGTTATCTGGGCAGAGTAGAAAACCACAGCGTGAAATGAACATCGTCAGAAAGGAGTAATAAAAAAGGACAATTGCAGGTGACAGAGCTTCGAGAAGAGCAGCAAGTACATTAGCCAAGAAGGACTGTCATGGTTCTTTATGGTCCACATAATGGCTTTGCTTTAATTCTAACACAGAAGACTGGCCTTGCTCGATCCACAGTGGAAATCACCCGAGTCTAGAATTGACATGAGAAGTTGATTTATTTTCATTGTTTGTTACAGCAATTCAGTGCAATTTATTTAGGACCACTGTCTCTCACTCAGAGGGAAACTCATAACACAAACGCATTAATCTTGGGAGACAGTATCTTGGCTACCGACAGTTTGGATAATTAGATTGTTACTCTCAGCATGCATGGTCTGTTCGTAAGCAACAAAGAAGCTTATCAGATTCTAATAACCTTTCGTGAATATTACACAAACTACGGTAGACAAAGACATTCACAGTTTGCAAAGAAAATTCCATAATCTAGACTCTTATTTGCCATGGGACAGTTCAACATATATTTTCTTTCCTAATGGAAAGGCTATTTCCCTCATCAGCAGCCTGGCTAGATGACTTTTTATTGATTCTCTAAAGATTCTTCCTTAAGGGAAATTTGAAATTAAAAATTAGGAGCAGTATGACCTTGAAATCATGAGGGCTTGGATACAAAGACAAGACCCATCAAGTATATCAGTAATTGTCTACTGCTTAGTATACTTGGTAAGTTGACCCCTTCAGACACCTAGTGACTTTTAGCCAATAATGTCCTCCTCAAGGTCTCTGAGTTCAGAGACCTCCAAGTGCCTCAGAAAGGAATGCTCAGATGATGAGGTGGTCTTGGTCCAAATCCTCAAACTTAAACCACCTCCTAGCTTGATATGATGAAGCCCCTGGGACTGACTCCTCCTGTCAGAAATCTCTTTTTTATTTCCCCACTTTTATTGAGTCTTTTATTCTAGTTGAGATATTAGTCACTTACCATAAAATTCACCATTTTAAAGCATATGATCTAGAGTTTTTAGTATATTTTCAAGAATGTACAGTCCCACCACTATCTAATTTCAGAACATCTTTATTACCTTATACAGGAACCCCATATCCATGGGTAGTCATTCCCTATCCCCCACTCCCACAATCCCCTGACAACCACTGATCTACTATATATTTGCCTCATCTAGAATCATGGAATAACTTAATAAAAAATCTGCATAGCTAAAAAGGTAAAAATAAAATTTAAAGGAAGTCATACAATGCATGGAATTTTGTGTCTGGTTTCCATCACTTAGCAAAATGTTTTCAAATTTCATCCATGTTGTAGCAATACTTCATTCTCTTTCAGGGCTGAATAATATTCCATTATAGGGATATACCACAGTTTATTCACTCATCTGTTGATGGATATTTGGATTGTTTTCATATTTTGGCTATTATGAATAATGTTATAAGCATCCTATCTAATAAAGAGGGAATATGCTAATTGACCCTCATGCCATCACAAAGATGGCAGTGCCCACAGCCAATAAGGAGTGAATATGCTAATTGACTGCCATGCCTTCAAAGATGGCTGTGCCCACAACCACAAGATGGCAGCACCCAGTCCCCTCAGCCCCCCAGCCACCCAGGGCCTGCCCAAGGCACAGGTAACCAGAGCCAGCTGAGGCTTGCACTGCCGGCAGTGGCAGCAGCAGAGGTGTGATGGGATGTTGCATTCCCCTGATCGCCAGGTTGTCTCCTGCCCCTGAGGGCTCCTGGACTGTGAGAAGGGGCAGGCCAGGCTGAAGGACCCTCCTCCAGTGCATGAATTTTCATGCACTGGGCCTCTAGTTCATAAATAATTTTGTATGGATATATGTTTTCATTTCCCTTGGGTGTATACCTTTTTAGCGACACACATTCTTAAGTTAACCCATGATTCTCAAACGCACCAGCCTCTTTGAAGAAATTATGGGGTCATATGTGAACTCTATGTTTAACTTTTTGAGGAATTGCCAAACTTTTCCCAAAGTGGCTTCCCTACCAGTGATGTAGGAGAGCTCCAATTCCTCTACAACCTCATGAACTTCTTTTTACAAACAATAAAAGTGAAACATCTGAGATTAGCAAAGCCCCGAAAGGTAGATTAGGTAGCTCTTGAGTATTTCCCAGCATACCCACCTCACGGGTCACCTAAGAAAATGCTGTCCTGCACCTTCTTCTCAAGGAGAAGTGCCCTGCACTCTGCAGCCCTGTGTGTGACAATTTCCAGCTGAATATTAGAAGTTGTTTTTTTTAATTGAACTTCTGAGTTGGCTCATGGGAGAAGGCTGGGTGATTTTATACCTACGCCAAGTCCAACTTATTTATCCAGGCCTAGAAACTACTGAGAGCCATTGGGAGTTCAGACATTTGGCAGTGGTCCTGCCCTCAAAGCCATAACCCCCTGTGGCTGACCTGTTTGGTTACTCTTACCCTCATTTTGTTTATTTTATATTTTTTGTTACTCTCATTTGAAGTGTGAGGAGCCTTAGGACCTAAATTTTGCTTAAGTAATGTGGCTCCTTATGCCAGCACAGAGCTGAAACTCAGGCTAGGAACAGAGAAAATAGGTCTGAGAGCAAATATGAGTCTTAATAGAATAGAATAAGAAACTCTCCAACCTGCGCCCCTGCCTTTCTCCAAGCAATCTCCCGGCATCCGTGCCATTACTGACAAGGGTAAGTGTGGGAAGTGGAGAGAAATGTGTTGTAGGTTGGTCAGAAGTTTTGCAAGCTCAGAGGTTTAATTTTTTTGGCTGCCTCTTGAGTGACATGAGTGATGGGTTGTTTCAAGCTTCTCACACCCACCTTGTAGATCTTTCCAGCTCTGAACATGTTTCAGCCAGCCTAGGAGGAATAGTAATCGGATGTGTTGCTTGAAGCCTGGGCTTTGGTGTGGTTTCACACCAGGCCTCTTGACTGTGCCCTTTTAAAGTTTCATCATTCCCAACCAGCTGTTATTTCACTGCCTGTGGTTTTCTGCCTAACAGTCTATAAGAAGATTAATAGTTCTATGGGTAATGGGATCATGATTTTAACATGAGATTGCAGCCAGCTCCCAGGGAGCGTCGACAGAATTCTCTTGCAGAATGAGGGGTCGGGTCTGTAGGATCTTAGAAAATTGCAACTGGCCTCTGGGAATGTGAGTTCTGCTCCTTTCTGACATGATAACACTGAGGGTGTCCAGTTCCTCTGGGTAGATTCCCTTAGCACAGCACCAGCTTCATGCTAGTTCTGGCAGATCAGTTCCCCTTAGGCCTTTTGAGTCCTGTCTCTGGAGCTATAAAGAAAACAGAATTTGTTTAGAGCAGTGCTTTTGTGCATGGACAGCAAAGGACAGCTGGCTGTGTATTGGTCTTTTTAGCTACATACATTCCTAAGTCATTCCATGATTCTCAAACACACGTGCCCCTTTGCAGACAGGTCGAATGGGTACAGAGACTGTTCTCTTTTCTAAGTCCTGCCCTGACATCCGCTCTGTCATTATTCCCTGTGGAACTCTATTCTGCACTCGGAAACACTTTTTTGGGTCATCAGTTCCCTTGTGCATGTTCAGACTCGCCAGCTCTTATAAAGGAAAGAGATGGTAATAGATGTTCATTGGATATGAAGATTTGTGTATTTTATCTCATTTAACCTTGAAATGCAGAAATTGTAATTCCCATTTTACAGATGACGAACCTGTGGCTCCATACAACTGAGCTCATTTGTCCAAAGACACAGAGCTCATGGGCAAGCTTGCTCCAAACCCCAGTTTGGGTGATTCCAAATTCAGGCTTGATCTGTCCTTGGTCTTAGCTTTCTCATACTATAAGCCAGGATCTTGTTCTGTTGAACACTCACAGCTGCCATTGCTGATGAAGGCTCTCTGACAGATATATGGACATATCCTGGGACCCTAGAAACCATGCATAATATATCAGGTCATGTCAGATCAATATGATATTAGTACTACAAGATCATAAACAAAGACATAATTTTAAAACCTAAATTTAGCTTGTCATGAACACATTTTTCCATTTCCAACTAGAGTCTAACCAAACCATATTAAGTTACATTAAGCCCTCCATATGTGGAAAGATCCATTTTTCCCTAAACTAATGAACTGGGCCATCGTTAGCAATTATTGCTGTAAGCAAATTAATGTGTTATTAAGAAGATTGAAGTAATTGTTTATGATCTGGCTACTTTGGTGAATGAATAATTGAATTGAATGACCATTAAGGAAAATCGAATCCATTGCTGTACACTGAGTCAGTCCACAAATAGTGTGATGAAACATGAAGTTACATGTACTGAATTTTAGGGCTAATAGGAGTGTCCTAATGTCATCTACTCAACTTTGCAGATAAGACCAACCACTTACTAACCCTCTTCACTTTTCTAACATGCTTTATGCTTGGTGGTTTTTTCTTTCCTGGAGTTCCCCATGCTTCCTCCCAACTATCTCTAGTCATTCTTTAAATCCCCACTCAGTTTTCATTTCCTCATGGAAAGCTTACCTGAGGCCCGAATATATATTCTTACAATCATAATCTCCCTTTTATATCCAGCATCCCAATTATAATATGATATCTAATGTCTAATTAATTTTTCTGTCTCCTCTTCCAGTATAAATGCCATAAAGGATAAGAATCATGGGTTTTGGGGTTTGGGAAAAGGGAGTTTGGTCCTCATTATATCTTTAGCACCTACCAGAGTGTAATCCCATAGTAGGCACTGAATAAATATTTGTAGGTTGAATGACTTTATAGAGGCATCTATCTTCTATAATAATAAAAGTGTAATATGCTAATTAGACTGGACAGCCAAACGACCTTCCAGACATCATTCCAGACCTCCTTCTGGGTGAAGCTGTGGCCACAGGTGCCAAGGCAGAGGCAGTTAGGGGTGATCAGGCAGGCAGGCAAGTGGTTAGGGGTGATCAGGCAGGCAGGCAGGCAGGTGAGTGGTTAGGAGCCAGCAGACCAGGATTGCGAGAGGGATGTCTGACAACCGGCAGTCGGACATCCCCGAGGGGACCCGGATTGCGAAAGGGTGCAGGGTTGGCTGAGGGACCCCCTCCCTCATGCACAAATTTCATGCACTGGGCCTCTAGTAAATAAATAAAGGGGAAAGACAACCTTTACTGAGGACCTGCTCTGTGTATTTAATCTTCACAACAATTTTGTGAGAAAGGCATCCTCCCCACCTCCTTTTTCAAAAGAAGAAACACATTTGAAGAGACTGATTTTTTTTTCTGGCAAATCTTGAACTGTCATAATATAATTCTATAAGAGCACAAGCCCACTGCTCTGTCCACCAAAGCACTATTTAAAAAACTTCCAGTGCTTCATGAATTCTACTTCCAATTTTAAGGGGGAACTCAGGTTAGCAAATTGCCTCCAGGGCATCTTCTAGACTCCCCTGTACGTCTTCCCTCCTGAGCCTTTCCTCTGTTGAAGAGTCTCTGCTACCTGAAGTTCTTAGTTCTGCTGTGAACCTCGCCTGCTGCTGCTGCTGCTTTTCCTCATCACCTCTCCCAAAGGTAACCTACAGGCAAAAGAATGGCTTTAGAGGGTGCAGGGTAGGGAATCACTGGGGGAAAAAGGAGACATCTGTAATACTTTCCACAATTAAGATAAATTTTTTAAAAAGAATGGCCTTAGAATTTAGTGAAACCTAACACTCATACTGGGTTATAGCAACATGTTTCATGGAATAAAATTAAAACAAGGGCAGAAAATGTATTTTTTGAGAGGCCATTAGGAGTATTTTAGAAAGGAAGGAAAACCTTGGAGAACATTTATATGAATGAAGTTTTCCTTCTAACCAGGGGATATTTTAATGGAAGAATTGCTGCTACTTAAGAAACACTAAGGAAACTTAACAATAGGAAGATAAACAATCCAATCAAAAAATGGGCCACGGACCTAGATAGGCACTTTTTGAAAGAGGACATACAGATGGCCAAAAGACATATGAAAACATGCTCAAAGTCACTAATTATACGAGAGATGCAAATCAAAACGACAATGCAGTATCATCTCACACCTGTCAGAATGGCTATCATCAACAAATCAACAAACAACAAGTGTTGGAGAGGATGTGGAGAAAAAGGAACCCTTCTGCACTGCTGGTGGGAATGCAGACTGGTGCAGCCACTGTGGAGAACAGTATGGAGCTTCCTCAAAAAACTAAAAATGGAACTCCCATTTGACCCTGTGATCCTACTTCTAGGAATATATCCCAAGAAGCCAGAAACACCAATCAGAAAGGATATATGCACCCCTATGTTCATAGCAGCACAATTCACCATAGCTAAAATTTGGAAACAGCCTAAGTGCCCATCAGCAGATGAGTGGATTAGAAAACTGTGGTACATCTACACAATGGAATACTACGCTGCGGTAAAAAAGAAGGAACTCTTGCCTTTTGCAACAGCATGAATGGAACTGGAGAGCATTATGCTAAGCAAAATAAGCCAGTCAGAGAAAGATGAATACCACATGATCTCATTCATTTGTGGAATATAGAGAACAACATAGACTGATGAACAGGGACAGATCCAAAGACAGAGAAACAGTGATCAGACTATTAATCCCCAGAGGGAAAGTAGGGGAGGTTGGGGGTAAGGGGAAGAGATCAACCAAAGGACTTGTATGCGTGCATATAAGCCAAACCAATGGACATGGACAACAGGGGGATGAGAGCATGAGTGGGGGGGTGGGGGAGATGGGGGTTAATGGAGTGGTTGAGGACACAATTGTAATACCTTAACTAATAAAGAATTTAAAGATTAAAAAAAAAGAAACACTAAGAATGCAACCCAGAGTTTTCTAGCTTCCCCCTGGGATGGGCAAGCCCGGGCAGATGGATTGCACACTCTCTGTGAACAAATTCCTTTGAGGAAAGCATCTTCCAGCGCTCAATGTTAGCTTTGTCTACAGTAGACAAGAGCTACAAGTGAGGTTTTTTTTTTGCCCTTACAGTTGAATTTCAATATTATTTTATATTAGTTTCAGGTGTACATCATTTATATAATTCATGAAGTGATTCCCCAGCCCAAAGAAGTCTAGTATTTACATGACAACATACATAATTATTACAATAGTATTGACTACATTCCCAACGCTATACTTTACATGACTATATTGCAACTACCAATTTGTACTTCTTATCCCAAGCAACTTTTATGTAAACTGTAACTTTGAAAACATCTACAAAGTATTGAGAAATTTATACAAATGCATTGACTGTCTGCTTGCATCTTTCCAACACTGACTATTGAGGCAGGACTGAAAGGCCAGCCTTCTTTAGCAATGGGATCTCTTCTGTTGTTGTGCTAGATACCTCTAGGGTTCTACAGTTTACTGTATGACCCCAATTTACCATGGATATTTTCGTCGGTATGTTTGGTCTGCTTATGTCAAAGATTGGTTCCTAAGTAAATTAGATAGTTTAGGAGAACCCTGAGTCCTCCTGGCAAGGGTTGTCAGATTAAGCAAATAAAAATGTGTGATTCCCAAGTAAATTTTAATTATTTTGAACTGTCTATGCACAGTAGATTGAGATAAAAAAAAATATGGTATATATTGTACTAAAAAATTACTTGTTGGTTATCTGAAATAGCTAAGTATCTGAATTGCATATCTCTTTCTTTAATTATTTTCTCTGATAATTTGGTTTTCCTGACCAGTTAATTTATTTTGCAAAATTTGCTCATTAAATTTCTTACAGTTACAGTCTCTGTTCTTATAGTTTCTACAGTGGTCACATCCAACTTACATTGTTCTTTTGTCCATTGAATACTCATGAATGAGAAGTCATGCTCAACATTAGCATTGTGAGCTAATGTTCTGAACATGTACTTGCATAAAGTTAACAACTCCAAGAATTGCTCTTCAAGTTTGATTTCTTATAACACATAATGCCATCTTTCATGGCATAATTTGCTTTTTCATTCTTCAGGATTCCATGGAATTGCTTGATCAACAATTTTTAAAATGTCCACTTAACAAAAAGAAGAAAAAAGAAAAGAGCATGGTTGTTGATTTTTAATCTCTTCCTCTTAAATGCTGTAAGAGAATTCAGTAACATTCATATAACATAATTGAATTATTTAAGGGATAAAATCCATTTTAAAAGATAGTCATTGCAAGGGCTGTAATAATTCTCCCCTTTTTGTTCATAAGTTTGTTCTTTTAAGAACAGCCTTGACACCTAAAGGGATAAAATGTTGTCATTTTATTTCTTTAAGATATTCAGGAAGTTTCCTTAAGCAATGGAGTCTTCACTGTTTGCTTTTCTTTCAATTTGCATAATCCCATTGCTAACGAGATGCTGAAAACTGTAAGTAATAAGAAAAAAAGTAGACTTCGCTTTACTTAAAAAGTCAATAAGAATTTGGGGGCCTTTCCTTGGAAATTAAAATATGACTTGAGTGCTTCAAATAAACTGGGTGTCCTCTCAACTGCATGTGTTAAAGAAGGCTAATCGGTTGTTTGAATGTGAGAGGATTGAAGAATGCTAAATGCCAAGAAAATCACCAAAAACAAATTTTAACTGCTCAGTTCAAACAATTATTCATGACAATTACTTCAATGTCAATAGAAAGGACATTGGGGTTGGAGGTGTGTTATGCAGCATAGGGCTCATTGTTTACTTACCAGCCAAATCTGTCAGAAAAGCCAACATCTTTCATAGAATCACCCGTTTCGCTTCAACACTGAATAAATACTGTCCACACTTTCATGCAAATCATTACTAAAATTGGTGTTTGTATGATCTCTCCTAAAAGCAGTAAAATTTTCTTATTAAGTCCTAACTCAACCTGAGAGTCTTTGCAAAATTTTGCTATTATTTTTAAGCTCTGGTCTGGAAGGGACTTTATTCACAGCCTAATAAGCAAGCCTTTCATAATAAAAAAAAAAATGCACAAGCCAAAGGAAATTTTTTTCCTGCACTGTGATGACTTGCCTCCATGGCTATTATATAGCTTTACAAAGATCTCTGATCATCTCTGTAATTATAAATTGAGCTAGTGCATTTTTTATCATTAGAGTAGATTTTACCTTGGCACTTGAAAATTTGCTTGCAACTTTGGAATCTGAAAATAATTCCAGTCACAGTGCATGCAAACACTCTTTTAAGCTGAAAGATTAATAATATACGAGTATGAAAGGAGCTGCCACAAGACCATCTCTCACTTATCACGTATCTTCCTATCATGAGGTGGTTTCCCATTGCCTCCTGGTCTCTGACAAGTATGGGGCTTTCTAGCTCACTCCCACTTGGGATACAGCTGTGGGCTGTAACACTGCTTCAGCAACAGGATGTCCCATCATTCACATTGCAGTCATGTCGCCCCTTTGTTTGGTGTTGTCCCAGGAAATAAGGGACATGAAAAACTGGCATATTTGCTACTCATGCTTTTGCTGTCTGTGTGAGTAATAAATTATTTGCATCGAATAAGGGCTCATTGTTTATTTACCAGCCAAATCTGTCAGTCTTGCCTGACATGTTCCCCATGCAAATTCTCTTTCCAGCACAGAGCACACATCCAATCCACAGGAAACACTCAGGCATGTGTTTAGACACACTGATTCCAATGCAGCAAGCCACAACTCTCCTTTTCTCTATCAAAGCAGTTAGCCAAATATCTCAGTCAGCTGTGACCACAATGGTGCCACATAATAAACTTTTCAAATCTCACTGGCCTAAAATAACGATAGTTTATTCTCATTCCTATGGGTTGGTTGGAGCAGCAGGTCTACTCCACAAGTCTCTCATTCTCCTTGGACCAGGGTGTTAGCCAGGCATGTTCTTCTCATGACAAAAACAGAGGCACTAAGTGGGCATGCCCAACCACACCCAAGCACATTCCAAGCACATCATCTCTACCAACATCCCATTAACAGATCAAGTCACATGGTAGGGTGATAAATTAAGGGGCAGGTAAAATACATTCCACCCATAGAGATAAAGAGGAAAGGATTATTTTTAAATAATCAACTAATCTTCTACATTCTAGGTTAAGGGGACACAAGACAAGCTCTCAAAGTAGCTCTGTTACAGCCTCTCTCTAAACAGGAAGCCTCTCTTACCCCTCCTCTTGGGGAAGAAATGGCAGGTGGGACTCAGAAAAATTCTCTTCAAAGAAACCCTTGTCCCAAATCTTCCCTCCATATCTACCCATCTAGACCATTTACAGACCTGATGAAAGTTAGGGTTGTAATTGACTTTTGTTTCTCTTCTTTGAAATCCTACAAGGTGATGTTTTGCAACCCAGTTTAGTATCTGATATTTAGTGCATAAGGGTCTCTACCACATCTTCCATTTTAACATCCTCTTACATAACCAAAACCTGGGAATGCACACAGCAACGACCAACTGGAAGCTTAAAAAAAAAGTTAATGTCAGTGAAATAAGGAATTTTCTCTCCCTCTTTGTAATCAATCTCCTGTTGGTTAGGTTTTTGAAAACAGAAAACAAAAAACAGGAAGCTGTATACTCAGGAATCTTGGAAAAAGTCCTGGAGAAAATGAATCTCCAACAATATAAGCTCCCAGTTAGCATTTTTTCTGTTTTTTCCACCAGTGAGAGCTCATGTCCCCTCTCTGTTCAGATACCACTGCCCCTAAATTAACTTTCATTGTGCAGCAAGTATACAGGACAATTGGGAGACATTTCACTATGCTTTCTATTCAAAAGTTTCCTTCTAAGTGCACTTTTATAGGTACTAGAGGCCCGGTGCATGGATTTGTGCACCAATGGGGGGTCCCTCAGCCTGGCCTATGCCCTCTTGCAATCTGGGACCCCTCGGGGGATGTCGGACTGCCGGTTTCCACTAGATCCCCATAGTTGGACATCTCCCGAGGGGTGTAGTAGTGCGCCAAGTGGCAGGTGGCTGGGGAGGAGCCCGAGCGCTGCTCCACTCTCACTCATCCCAGCCCCACTGTGCCTGCCGCTGCCACTGCCGCTCCGCTGCAGTCTCCGGGCTGCAGCTGCACTGAGCGTTTTCCCCCTAGTGGTCAGTGTGTGTCATAGTGACCAGTCGACTGGTCATTTGGTGGCTTAGGCTTTTATATATAGAGATTAGAACATGATGTCCCCTCTCCCTCCCTCTGTCACTCTTCCTCAGATTGAGTAAAGTATGAAGCACTCTGACTGGAGGAGGCTCTGAGTAGGGCAGGAGTGAGAATGGAAGGTAGAAATATTTTCAACAGAAAAAATATCACTGTCTTCATTAACTGTACTTGAGAACATTGAGCAATCCCAGTGCAAATAAGTCGCACACAATAAAAATTGGGATGTAGCTTAAGTATATTCTTCTACTGTTGATTGGTGCATTTTGACTGGTGTCAAAGATGTATTAATTAACTAATTATGAGTCCACTGAGAGGATAAATTTGACTACAAGAATATCTTTAGAAACTGAATATTTGTGGGCATTTAAGAAAGGAAGTCAGAATAAGATTATTAGGTGAATGCCTTATAGGAGTTATTTTTCCTACTGGACAAAAATTATTTGCATCTCTGCTGGTTAAGACCTACGAATTAACATGTAACTTCTTAGAGTATGAGTCTTTAATTAATAATAGATAGTAGAGCCATAAAAGGTACATTCCCATAGATAAATAGTCTTTGGGTGGGCTTGTTAAACCATACCGCAAGCATGTCTTTGAAAGGCTGTATTGTGCTCACTTGGCCATTATACAAGTTTTGGGTAATTTTTCTTAAGGAGCACATCTGGGCATGTGTGTGCACTTGTAGATGAGGTTCGGTGAAATTCTATCTGCATAGGGATGGAGGAGCCTCCTGGGAAATTTTTTTATGTTGTTCCCGCTGATGAGATGAGGTTTATCTGGGCCAGTCTGGCAGTGACTTATCAAGGGCAGTGCAGGGGGAGCAATCCACCCTGGGTGCTGGCAATAAAGGGTGTGTTGTCTGCATAAGATTTAATAGCCATAATAGAACCAACTAAATGTTCATCTGCTTTGTATTATCACCTTGCACTGGCAATTCTAGACAACATTAGGGATGAAATATTTATGCCCTATGGGGAAGACCACTACCCGCCGCTCTCCTCCTGGGTACGCCACTGAAGCCTGGGGAACTAGCGGGAAGGAATTCCAGAAGTACTAGTATACTGGCAATGAATGGGCTAAAGGAAAGAGAACATATCCCAAGGTAAGATACATTAGATTAACCAGGGGTGGACAAACTTTTTGACTCGACGGCCACAATGGGTTCTTAAACTGGACCGGAGGGCCGGAACAAAAGCATGGATGGAGTGTTTGTGTGAATTAATATAAATTCAAAGTAAACATCATTACATAAAAGGGTACGGTCTTTTTTTTTTTTAGTTTTATTCATTTCAAACGGGCTGTAGTTTGCCCACGGCTAGATTAACCCCAAAACAAAGCTCTGCCTCTCAATAATCTGATTAGGCAAGTGATTCTGGGTACACAATTGTTATGAGTTGAATTGCGTCTCCCTAAAATTCATATGTTCAATTCCTAACCCCTTGTACCTGAGAATGTGACCTTATTTGGAAATAAGAATGTTGCAGATGTCATTAGTTAGGTTCAGATTAGGTTTGGCCCTAGCCCATTATGTCTGGTGTCCTTATAAAAAGGGAAGATTTGGACACAAAGACAAACAGGAAGAACATTATGTGAAGAAGGCAGAGATAAGTGTGACGCTTTGCAAACCAAGGAATGCCAGAGAGCCAGCAAACCACCAGAAATTAGGTTCGAGGCACGGGACAGATTCTTTCTTACATCCCTCAGAAGAATTCAATCCTGATGAGTTGATCTCAGACTTTAGCCTCCAGAACTGTGAAGCAATCAATTTCTGTTTTAAGCCACGCAGTTTGCGGTAGGTACTTCGCTGTAGCAGCCGTAGAAAGCTAATTCAGTACCTCCAAGGTCTCCTGTAGCACTTATCACACCCACAATCATTGCCTAACTACATGACACCTATCTGCTAAGACCACAGCAGCTGGGCACAAGAGTCAGAGTAAATTTCATTTAAAGTTATAAAGCTCTTTATGGCTCATGAAGCCATTTCACTTATAGTAAGTCATTTGATTCCTAGACCATCCTTCTGTGGCAAGTTGGGCAAATATTATTCTAATTTTTCAGAGGAGAAAAGTGAGTTTCAGGAAAGTTAAATAATTTACTCAAGAACACAGAGTTTATAAGGAACCGAAGCAGGATTTGAACCCAGACCATCTGATCTAGAGCCAATTTTCTATCCATTCCATGCCTTTTGGTAACTGCTACATGTTTCCTTCACCTCTCTTTGCATGATGACTAGTTTCCTAGTTTTTTAGGATCTGGAATAGAATTATGACAACTTATATATTCTTTCTCTTGTCTAATCAGAAAGCAAATGTATTTATCTCAAGGAACAGGAAAATTTGTTAACTGAGCAGTCAATGCATCCGGGACAACATCTACAGGATTCAGGTACCAGTTGGAATTGAGTTGTCCAGTTCATATGCCCCTACACCTAATGGGCCAGCCTGGGAGGCTCTCGGAGGAAGACTGAGCTGCAAGCACCCCATGAGTTTATAGGCAGCTGTTTTGTTCATAAAACTATTAGGTTGAAGAAGTTTAATAGAGATTGCCTCCGCTAAAGCACAAACGGTCTTTCCTAAATCAGTCACATGGCTTCTCTGGTTCGTATTTCCCATTTATCAGGATTTGTCTTAAGGGATATCAGAGAAGGGATATGTTGATGTAAACTGCACTGATTAAATAAATCTCTCTCGGAAAAATTGAGATTTGGAACTGGACATTGAAGATTAATTTGATTTAGAAATATGAAGTTAAAATATTCCAGGCAGGAAGGAAAACTTGACAAATGCAGATAAATAATCTATAAGCCATGCTGGGGTGTAACATCATACACTGTTACCCTTATAACTCCTAGAATTTTATTTAATCATTCATTCTTCGAGAATTTATTGTGTACCCATTAGATGCTAGGCACTGTCCTATAAACAGAAACTCAGCAGAGAATAAAGCAAAGCCCCACCTTCCTGGGTTTTACTTTGGAACCCAGGGGCACCAGGGAAGATTAATCCTACAGCAAGTCATTTCTGCTAGGATATTCAAACTGGGTTTGAATTAAGCTTTTATATTTTGAAACTGTTCACTGACAAATCTAGTGTGTGAATATCTCTAAGATTCCATTTTACTGCTGTTTTCAGCTTTCCCAAAGACTTTATTTTAGGCCAATTAATTCTCTTCCTAAAGTGATCAAAGCACCTTTTGCTTGCAGTGAGCATCTTTTCCTCCATTTTATCACTAGAGCCTTAATGAGTCCGCAACTCAATTCAACTCAAAGAATCTCCATTTCAGAGACAGGCAGAAAGTCATGCTTGGCCCAGAGGTATATCGTTAATCTGTTTCTGCCTTAAAAAAAGTATCTTCAGCCCTAGCCGGTTTGGCTCAGTGGATAGAGCGTCGGCCTACAGACTGAAGGGTCCCAGGTTCGATTCCAGTCCAGGGCAGGTACCTTGGTTATGGGCACATCCCCAGGAGGGGGTGTGCAAGAGGCAGCTGATGGATGTTTCTCTCTCATCGATGTTTCTAACTCTCTATCCCTCTCCCTTCCTCTCTGTAAAAAAATCAATAAAATATATATATATTTTTTAAATTATCTTCAAAACTTAGAGGCTTTTAACAATTATTATCTCATGGTTTCTATGGGTCAGGAATGTCAGCTGAGGCTGTAGTAATCTGAAGGCTTGACTAGAGCTGGAGAATGTGTGTCCAAGATGATGCTTCAATATGGCTGTTGACAGGAAGCCTTGGTTCTTTGCAATAAAGGTCTCTCCATGGGCTTCTTGATGTGTCCTCATGCCATTATGCTATCTTGACCCACCAGAGAAAGGCTGAAGCTTCAGAGCCTTTGATGAAATTATATATCATCATGTACAACATATGCTATTCATGGTAAGTGAGTCCTCATACTCAAAGCAAGAAGAATTAAACTCCACTTCTTGAAGGGAAGAGTATCACAGAATTTGTGGACCTAGTTTAAAGCTGGAGATGATCATGAAACTCAGGAAAACATTTACTTACATTTACTAGTTCGTTGTAAAAGGATTTGATAACAGATACAGATGCACATTCAGATGGAAGAGATGCATAGGGTGAGTTGTGTGGGAAGGGATGCCGAGTTTCCTTGCCCTGCCTGGGTGTGCCACTCTCCCAGCATCACCACATGCCTAACTCCCCAGAACATCTCCAAATCTATATTTTGGAAATTTTTATGAAAGCTTCATCACATAGGCATAATTAAGCACTGACTCCATTTTCAGCCCTTCTCAATAAAAGGGGAGGGGGACTAAAAATTCCAAGCTTCTAATCATGGTAATCAGCTTCTGTCCAGGCACCCACCCAAAGTCACCTCATTAGAACAAAAACCACTCCTATCACCCAGGAAATCATAAGGGTTTCAACAGTTTTTTCTGTACCAGGAACCTGGAGAGAGAGAGAGAGAGAGAGAGAGAGAGAGAGAGAGAGAGAGAGAGAGAAATGATAGATATAGATATAGATATAGATATAGATATAGATATAGATGTATATAAACAAAGTCTCACACACGGTAAGCTATCAAAGGAGTTAAGTGACTCTTAAAAGAACCCCCTAAATGCCTGCAGTGGTGTTGGCATTAAGCCCAAAGTTAAGAAATATTAAGCTTCTAATAGTTGAGGACAATGGGTGGAGCCCCCACCTAAAGCATAGTTGGAGAGACCTAAATTGGATCCCCAAAACGTGACATTCTTCAGTTGCTATTTTCTGGAAACCAGAGTTATTAATCAATAAAAAGGAATGACTATAAGGTGCCTAGAAACAGAAAAAATCGCCAACACAATCTAAGATATGTTCTGTGTTCCTCTTCCTTGTCATCCCCGTGGCAATCACTTCAGGCTCTCACCTGGTAATGGCTTTGGCTCCAGAGGGAGGCCCATGTCATCTCACTGAAGGATGCTGTTCATCAGCGAGGACCCCGGAACCAACTGCTTCAGGCTTTATGACTAAGATTCTGGCATTGTTTCCCAAGCATAAGAATTGGGCCAAATGGACATAGAGGTGAACTAAGTTCTAAAGGACTATGTGCTTGAACCTGATGGGGTGTACCCTGAGTATATCATTGTTCTCACCAACATGAAAATACAATATTCCTTTCATTTTTGATGCTCTAAGTTGAGGGTGTGGTCCATATTTCTATATAATTATGTCTCAGATACCAGCTGAATATGTCTGTGATGGAGGTGATGACTGTTTCTCATCCGCAATCATTCACCTCAATTTGCACTTGGGCATCTGTTATACATTTAGCCTATTCGTTTTATTATTGTTATTGTTCTATGACAAGAAGACTGTATAGACAACACATTGACTGGCCAGTGTTAATAGCTAAAACATGCATCTCTACACAAAGAGAGAAACTCATTTAGCAAAAAGCTCACAGGGCTAGAGAGGAGTTTAGAAGCTCATTGAGCTAAGGAGTGAGGCAAGTCCATTCGTAAGCTTGCCTAGAGAGAGCGGGGTAATTTTGTCTGGGATGGCGAAATTTTCTTTGGGAAAACCAGTCTAGCCAAGAGATGACTTCACTCCACGGAAGATATGTTCCCGCTTCTTGATATAGAAGTCGGTCATGTGACTTGCTTTGGTAAATGTCTGACATGGCATGACACAATCAAAGTTCTGAAATGTGCTTATACGGTTGGGCTTGTCCTCTTATACCCCAGCATTTTCCCACGAGAATAGCATGCCTTGCATATCTGCTGTTCTAAGGAGGACGAAAGACATTTGGAGCAGATTGGTAGCGTGGTGCCAAGTGCAGCCTAGAACAGCAAGCCCCAGCCGATCTATAGGTGTTGAGTGAATGCTTATTATTGTATGCCACTGAAATGTGGTTGTATGTTATGCAGCAATAACTGACTAATACTGTCTATCCTCATCTGTTAATCAGTGGCTTCCAAGGTGACCTTCACCTTTTGAGCAGCTTTCAGACTTGGACGATGAGGCAAGGACAAGAATGATTGATGTGGATTGTTCACAGCCTCCTCCTCACCTAGACTTGCAGAGAGAGAGTCCTGCAACTGCACACATTTGTCTCTCTTCCTTTCACCCTCCTTTGAAAGAGGAAGGACTCCTCCTTGCGGTAGAAAGGCTGGTTAATCCACATAATAAAGAAATGGGGAAAATGCAAGAGGGCAGTGGGAGATAAAAGCAGGGCCAGCCTGAAATTTGAGAGAGGTTTCCTGAGTGAGTGTGGGGACACTACACAGGAATCCCTGCAGAGGTGATGAAGTAAACAGAGTCAAAGGCTTCCTGTGTGAACGGCAATGAATCCCCATTTGGCTTTTGAAAAGGGCAAGTCAAGGATTTGGCTGACTTCCATGGGACTGTGTGTCTTTGACCAGTAGTGCCCTCTGAGGCTAAGCCTGGGGGCAGGGCGGTGAGTATTGAAGGGTTCCTGCAGACCATTACTCTCCCTCAGAGGCTGTGACCATGCTCCCTCCCAGGAGTGTTGCTGTAGATCCTGAGAACTGTTGCAGATGGCACTGGGGGGACAGGAAAGGCACTCTTTTACCTGAGCATCTGTGTCTGTGGAATGCCAATGAATGAAGTGATAGGAGATTATTCTTAGGTTCCCAGCTGTCATACAGGCTAAAAGAAATCAATTGATGGATGAGTGGTTAAGCCAGCTCTGTGGTTAAGCATTTGTAGTGGCACTTGCCTAGTTGTTCCAGCCATTTTAACAAATAAATTGGATTGAATATCTGGCACTTGACCAATGACTCAGTGCTCAGCCATGTCCCCGCACACCACGCCTGAGACGCAGTGGTCACCGTGGTCACCAGTGCTCCCCATGATAGTTCTGCCAGAGCTTCCCATGCTATTGATTCTTCTTCACAAAGTTAGTAAGCAAGAAAACTGCATTACTAAGAAATTACATGGCTAATGCATTCTTAGGGTTATGCAGGTATTTAAAAATGAAAGATTCATACATTTGTAAAAACTAAATTAAGGGACCATCAAAAAGAGATTATTTGACTTTTCCAGTAATAGATTATGGCAAGTCTTCCAAGTGCACATCTCCAATCTCATTATTTTGCTGCTGAAAACCCTTTAATTATCTATCATTAGCTATCAGTTTCAGTAGAAATCTTTTTGTTATTCACGATCTTCTACAATATAGTTGGAACCTGTCTTTCTACTCTGGCATCCTTTGGGGCTAGCAGTCCACTTATCTCCTTAAATTGCAAGCAAAATTGGGTTTACATGTGCATGTGCTTCCCCCCCCACCACCACCACCACCCTCCATCACCACCATCAGGTGGGGAAGGCAGGAAGATCTAGAACTTACATCAGATCCTGAAGGAGTAAAGGAACCCAAAGAGATTAAAAACCATTGCTTCAGGCTGGGGGTCTGTAAATTTGGATGGAAAAAAAGTATGTCTCTATTTCTGCTTATCTCTAAATGAAACTTAGTATTTCTTTTTATTGTGAATGTAGGCAACAAAGCCTATTGCAGTAGCTATGATTTTATAAGAGGAAATTATGAATCTTTTCCTCTCACTCTGAAGGTATGGCAGATATCTCAAAATATTACACGTGCTCATCATTATTTCAAAACTTGGCAGTTCATAGACCTGCTGCTGCATCTAGTAAACAAATGCTTTAATAAAGAGGCACATGTATTTTTTATTATATACCTTAACTGTTTAATATTTATTTTTAAGACTGTTTTTACAAATTTTCATGCAATTAAAACCAACCTGCAAAGGCATCCATAGACTCGGCCATATTGCCAAAGAAGTACATCGTCCCCCTGCCCCCCCCCCCAAAGAAATAGGTTCAGGACCCTGATCTTAACTTATCACACCCAATACTCCATCCAGGCCTGGCCAGGACAGCTCTTGTTTTGACAAGCTCACTCCAGGCTTTCTGACGGCAGCATTCTTGTTCCATCTGTTTGTGCCACTTGAAATGCCTTCTCCCAGTTGTCATAAGCTGCCCAAGTCCTGCCCACTTTCAAGGACCATCTCAAGTGCCTCTTCATAGAGGAGACTTTCTTCCCAGCCATCAGAGAGGAGATTGCTCCATCCTTTGACTCTCTACTACCATGTGCTTGTGCCTCTCCTATGTCGTTCTTAAGTTAAAAGAGGCAACACAGCGAGCTCTACATGCCAAAGAGCATGAACACTGCCACCATTCAGTCTGGGTCTGAATCCTGTCTGTATTTGTTTGCTAGAGCTGCTGTAACAAAGAGTCATAGACTAGGCAGCTTAAACAACAGGAATCTATCTCCTCAGAGTACCGGAGGCTAGAAGTCCAAGATCAAGGTGTCCGAAGAAATGGTTTCTTCTGAGGCCTCCGTCCTTGGCTTTGAAGTGGCCATCTTCTCCCTGTGTCTTCACCTGGTCTCCCTTCTCTGCCTATGTCCAGATTTCTTCTTATAAGGACACCAGTCATATCAGATTAGGGCCCAACCTAATCACCTCACTTTCGCTTAATAGCCGGTTAAAAGGCCATATCTCCAAATACAGTCACATTCTGGGGGCCAAAACTTGAACAAAGCATTTTGGAGAGAGACACGATTCAGTCCATAGCACTGTCTATACTACAACCCAGCTGCTTTACCTTAGAAAAAGTTCTTGACGTCTCTCTTAGCCTTGGTTGCCTTATCCAGAAAATGAGGACAATAATGGAACGTGCTTCATATGGCTGTTGTAGGAATCAGCTTAGTTCTTTCCCATAAAACACCAGGAACATTGCCTGAAACACAAATAAGCATGTCCACAAAGTTAGCGATGGCCGTACCTGGCGTGCGCGCCTGGATCCACAGTCAGGTGGGGAGTTCCTAGAGGACAGCAATGGCTTCGTATTCCCCTCTTTCTTCTGTTGTTGCTAGGACACTGCCTGATTAACACAATAAATACATTTTGAGTTGAAAACTTAATTAAATTTTTTAAAACTGTTGAATTAGCTGTGGGTTCAAAAAGAGGGATCGTGCTATGTCAGCAAAACAAGGTCAGCTGGGCACAACTCTAGGAGAAAAGCGAATCCCGTTGGTTTCTTGCCCCTTTTGAAAATGCCAGTGCTAATGCGCTCAGCCTAACCCACTAGACAACAGCACATGAACCCCACAAGGTGTTTCTCCTTTCTGCTTGGAACTGCAGGGAGTCAGCAGTCTTCAGTGAGCCTTGTTTCTGCAATAAATTTCAACAAGTAATGTTATCCAAATTTTGTAACGTAAGGAACAGGAAAATTCTCAGGTCACTGGGGAAATCTCCCTGTTGAACCTAGTTCCCATTTTAGTCTATAAAATGTAAATGAATAGGCTACTTTTTAGATACAGATGATATTATACGATGCACAAAATGCTCAGAGAACTCAGTGTAAAAACCACTTAGCTACGTTGTTTCTAATATATGCTATGAGGCTGGCCCCCACCTAATGGAAACTCTGGAAAGACATTTTGTTTTGTGGGGATTCAAGTTGATGGGCTGCCATGGAATTAACTTTATTTTGTGAGATTGCCTTATAATGATTAGAAGTTGGCTCCACGGGGCTGCCTCGACTGAAACTGAGTTCTGTGAAAATAATTTTCTTCATGTTATAAAAGAACCCACTAGCAACAAAAACAAAAAGACCTTACGATGGTTAACTGTATTTTATTTCAAGTTCTTATTTTAATGGTGCTTTTGGCTGAAAGCCTCCATTACTACCATTTTATTTCCCTTTATATTTGATCCCATTTTCCCCTACCATAAAATGCTCTGAGCACGACTGGATTCAGAATTGAGCTGGCCTATGGCGCAAGCACATCTGTGACTCCTCTCGCTGTGCACAGGGCGGGGAAAGGCAGAATGGAAAGGAAGAAGGCAGTGTGAGAATGAGGTCTGGGGATGCAATTTAAAAGAAGAATCCTTCCTGGGTGGTTTTCCTAGATGACATGCTCCATCCCACTCCTGGTCCTACTTTCTCAGCTCTCTAAAGCACTCTGGGTTTAAAATGCGAAGTAAAATACTGTTGGGGCATTGTTTCAATCCTAGCATGTAATTTTTGCAAGATCGAGAAGAACGAGAGTTCTATATGGCCATCTCCAAGGGAAACTCAATAGAAATTCCTGGTGGCGGGCCAGGGGCTGGGCTGCCATGCAGCAGGAGCCCAGACAGCGTGTTCAGACCTTACAGAACCCCCTGCTGGCTTCGTTGCTCAATCTGTTTCCCCAGGGATCTTTGCACCATCTTCATGTCGTTGGAATGACCATCACCTTTATGAGTCAGGTTCAGGCTTCACTACCTTCTTGTAAATTAGCTTCCAGAATAGAAATTGCAAATTCGAGTGTCTATGTCCCTGCAAAGCTATATTTCCATGCCGGTGGGAGGAAGTAGGGGCATGATAGGCAGCTTCCAAGCATGGCTTCCAGTGGTTCCTGCCTCCTGGTCTGCACATCCTTGTGTCATCTCTCCCTTTGCATCCGGGCTGAACTTAGTGATTTACACATTGAATATGGCAGAAGTGTCAGGATGTGAGGTATCACGTCCAAGATTAGGTCGTGTGAAGGTTGGCTATCATACTGGATGTACTCTCTCTTGTTCCTTCATGGATGGGTCATCCAGGACTAAGCCAGTTGCCAGGTTGTGAAGCAGCCCTGTGGACAGGCACATGGGGTGAGGGCCCAAAGCCTGCTCATGGCCAAACCACCATGTGAGAGTGCTCGGAAGCAGCTTGTATGAACCAAGGGTCTCCATAAAAACAGAACCAATAGGCTGGGGTGGGGGGGGGGAATGTATGTGCAAAGAGATCTATTGTATGAAATTGGCACATGTGATTATGGAGGCTGAGAAGCCTCAAAATCTGTCATCAGCAGACTAGAGACCCCAGAGCGCCAATGGTGTAGTTCCAGTCCCAGTCTGAAGGTCTGAGAACCAGGAGAGCAGCTGATGTCAAGTTCTGGTCCAAAAACTGGCAGAAGAGCCAGTGTTTCAGTCCAAGTTTAAAGGCAGGAAACGACCACTGTTCCAGCTCAAGGCAGTCAGGCAGGAGGAGTTCCCCCTCACTCATGGGGTGGGGGGAACCTCTTTGTTCTATCCAGGCTTTCAACTGATTAGATGCAGCCCACCCACACTAGACTTTACTCAGTCTACCCATTTAAATGTCAATATCATTCAAAAACATCCTCAAAGATACACCCGGAATAATGATTGACAAAGTGTCTGGCATCCCATGGCCCAGTCAAGATGATACAAAAAATTAACCACCCTACTTATTTTTGCAGTGTTTCAGGGTGATGACAGTCATATTCAATAGTTGACCATAACCTCTTGAGAGACCTAGAGAAGGTTTTAACAAATACCTTTTTAATTTTATGTATATCCCAAATTTGAATGGAACTGGTTCTAAAAATATAACCATGATGTTCGTCTAAAATTTAAATTTAACTGGGCATCAACATCCTGCATTTTTATTTGCTAAATCTGCCAACTCTTGACCTTGACTCAGAGGCACCAGTCAGCTACAATCTATTGGCTATCCTTGATCCACAGAAGCTGTGAGATAACAAACATTTGTTGTTTTTAGCCACTACATTTTGGACCAATTTGGTATGCAGCAATGATAACTATGATGATGCTGTTAAAATGCAGCATTTGTAACAGAAGTAACCAAGCAAGGTGGGGTTAAAGGACAAGTACTGGTGGTAGTACCAGCAGAGCCAAACATTGTTCCAAATTGTTGTTTTTTTTTACATTGTCTGGCCTTGGTTGAAAAATTATCCATTTACAGAGTATGCTTTGGTGTCTGATAGGGGTGTGAGCTGAAGCTAAGAATTCTTAGGCTGCCAACGCCTGGGAGGGAAGAAACAACCTCAGGCCTAGAGGTGGTTTGGGGCAGTTTTTCTCCAATTTTAATGTTTATTTGAATTCCTGGTGATCTTGCCAAAATGCAAGTTTTGATTTAGTAAGTCTAGTTTGGGGCCTGAGTTTTCACTTTCCTAACAAGCTCCCAGGTGACACTGAGGCTGCTGGTTCCCAGAGGACACCTTAAGGGGCAGGGTGGCGGGACACTTCCCCTTAGTAAGGGCACTGGCTGTGTGATGAGCCAGGTATGAGGAAGGTGGGACGCTTCAGAGGAAGAGTGGATTCACTGTCAAATTTCTCATCATAAACCCAGAGTATCCTACGCTCTTGGATGGAGGAAGTGATAACCATTACTTGTGGAGTATCTTTTTGGCAGGGCTTACAAGTCAGAATTTCTGGGGGTGGGTGCAGAGAGTGCAAAGAAAACAGAACTTTGTCTTACTGTTTTTGACACAAACTTTCACTAGTTTTGGAATTTTAATAGAATTAAAGAACAACACTGACTTGTTATTTTATATATTTTTTAGATATATAGCATTTCATTTATGTAAAGGTTGAGAATTTTTATAAGCTTATTAGCCAAAACTGACAGCAATGCTGGGAAGCAAGGTCTCAAATGCTCCTTATTTTATCATTTAAAACACATTTTAATTATAATTATCATAAAAGTTGTATATGTGCATTATAAAAAGAAGAAAAATAAACACACCATATCCCCATAAATCAGAGATTAGTGCTACTAACATCTTAGTGTAACTATCCGATCTGTTCATGAGTGCCATCCTTCCGCATCAAATAGCCAGTCCCCTTCCCTCAACTGTCCCATTAGAGAACATTAGCATCAATTTTAAAAGTAATTTTGAGAAGTCCTTCGAAGATGGCCCCTGATTCAGTCATTGACATGGGAAGCCCTGTTTGTGACTGATAGTTCAGTGTGTGTTGGAGGAGAAGGTGGTAGGGGAGACTCCGGGAGAGCTTAGAAAGACGAAAACCAGGGTGCCCAGCTTGAACACACATATGTGCTTTCCTGCACTGCTGGCCTGGCCATCAGACATTTGAATATAGAAAGCTGTATCCTGATGGGTGAGTTGGACGTGAAGCAAGGTACCAAGAGTGAGGGACAAGTATGTGCAAAAGGAAAAATGATTAATCCAGATTCTTATAACTTTGAGTGGGAGACACGCAGCCACAACCTGAATGGGCAGTCATGACATGGTCACAGTCACGTGGCATAACTTCTGGTCAAAGATACAGCCAGGCCAAAATATCCACTCTGCCCTAAATTCTGCCACAGTTGCCATGGCAACACTCTCCTGCAGTTGGCCCTAGGAAAGATGACAGTGAGGTGCAGAGACTGTGTTTTTATTTCTTGGAAATTAATGAAGGCCAGGGCCCAAGGGCAGCACACCTGCGGTCCTGCCAGGGGCAGGACTCACATGGAGGCTGTTCGGGACCTTACAAAGGCAGAGTTCCTCTCTCCCTGAAAAATAAACTAGGTGTTGGTGCGACTTTTGATTTTGGGAGACAGGGAACCTCCATGTAAGGGACAAAGCAAGATTTCAAAATGATTAGGATGCTAGATATTTCTGGAAGTGTTACCTAGGAGGTTCGGTCAGGTGGCCCAATCAACCCCCGTGGTGCACCTTATCCTGAGGAGGCACTTCCCCTGACCCGTGGGGCACTCTCCTGGGTCCCAGGAAGGATGTGGAGCATAGAGTAAGGATGAAAGTTTGGAGCTCTGGGGACATGGAGCACCCCTTTCTACACTGGGTCCCCAACTCAGGCTCTAGTTGCAATGGCAGTTGCAACACAGATTCTCTCGTCCATTTTTAATCCGTTCTTATATTTATTAAATGGGGATATTAATGAGCCTCATAGAATGTTCTTTGGATGAAGGATAAATCAGATACTCCACCCAAACATCTAGCATGTTCCTGGAATGTAGTGGGCATTCAGTAAATAATAGCTTCCTTTCTTTGCTTCCCTAGAGTGGACCACAGGCTCAACCAGCTTTTCTTGCCTCATAGGAGCTGTCACCAGCTACTCAACTTCCTGAGGTTCTTCTCCTTTGAGGGTTGATTTGAGGGCAGGATACAAGTTCCTCAGTTCCCTGCTACTGTCATGCCACCCCCACCCCATCCCCTGATAAAGCTCCTTTATTTCTCTCACTTACAGTTTCCTCTGACCCCTCACCCATCTAGCTTCCCCTATTGCTTTGGGTGCAAGGTGGGAAGAGGGTAGGGAGCGGTAAAGAGCAGAAATCTCTTACTTCACTGACATTGATCTTGTGGTGGCATTTTTGGCTGTGGGAGATGTCCTTTCATCGTGTGCTTTGCTGATGTTTGGCAGATACACTTCCATGGGACTCCACCAGCAGGTCCCTGCACTCTCTCACTGTGCGGGTCTCATGCTTAATGCCCTGCTTCCTTTTGCTCTGCAATACAGACTATGTCAGCCAGTCTTAAGCCAGTGGGGGTCATATACCATCTCCTAGACTTGCGAGGCTACATATCGAGGAGTCCAGTGGTCTCTTGCAGCCCAGCTTACTAGGAAAGAGAGAAGCATCCCCATTCCTCCACCATGAAGGTGTCAGTGGTACCCAGGGCATTTCTCTCACCAAAGAAATCCTTGACCTAATCTTCAGCGTCTTGTATAGCCTCTCCAACTGTCCTATAGATCAGGAGTGGGTGGTCAACTAAGGTTTCTAAATCAGTGCTTCAGTGGAAGCTTGGGAGGCTGAGAGAGCACCTGACTTTGGAATGTAAAAGAGTTGACACCTACTGTTGCAGGACTTCAGCTAACTCTAAGTCAGAATCCCATGACTGCATCCTCTCTCTCTCTCTCTCTCTCTCTCTCTCTCTCTCTCTCTCTTACACACACACACACACACACACACACACACACACACACACACACACACTTCTTCATCTTCCAAGTAAGGTCAGCATAACAGGAGAGCATGGAAGGCCACTGTTTTGTAGTTTACTGAAATACTTATGAGGAAACTTAACCACGTGTGATGGTTTCCCTACCTTCCCTCTCCCCTACCATTCTCTG
Source organism: Myotis daubentonii (assembly GCF_963259705.1). Classification (NCBI taxonomy): domain Eukaryota; kingdom Metazoa; phylum Chordata; class Mammalia; order Chiroptera; family Vespertilionidae; genus Myotis; species Myotis daubentonii. The sequence goes on from NC_081850.1 coordinate 49,421,881, forward strand.
TTATAATTTCTCACAGCTGCATTAATTTGATGTTGCCGTTCCTACAATGACGCAAGATCAATGTCCTCTGAAAGGAAGAGGGCCTCAGGCAAGACAAAGAACCGAAAGAAGAGAAAGGAAGGCAAGAGGGCAACTTTGCAATCATGCCTGACGCCAGGATGTCCAGACAGGACCAAGCTTTCATCACATCATCTCTCCAACCAGCTGTGCCCTCAGCTGCCACGTTGTTAATTAAAATTCAGAAAAAAATAAGCATTTCAGGACATGACTGGTTTCTGGAGATGTCAGGGAAGAATTAGAAAAGTCATGTAGCCAGAGACACCAAACAACTATTCCAGATGGCAGGCGCTACCAAGATGACTTGGGCAGTCCCACACATGGAAAACATTTCCCTCCCAGAAAGATTGTTGAAATGATCATTTTCAATGGCTCATTAATAGTTAAAAGCATATGGCTCTTTCTTACACAATTTTGGATTATTTAGTCTTTTCTTTTTTTTTTTTTCTTTAAGAAGCACAATTGATGTCATGAAGATAAAACATCTTGATGGTGGTAACCAATGACATTGTTGTGGCAAGTTCACTAGCCATGGTTACCATACTGCTTAGCTGGTTATCCAGGTGGCCAGCCACATGAAAGGACCACCCTGAATAACATTTAAGAAAAGACAAGGAGGTGAAGAAAATATTAAAGAAATAGATAACAAAGGACAGAGAAACAAGGGTGGCCCAGAGACTCTATCTCTCCTTATTCATGTTGGTGTTATCTCTTCCCAAATAAAGAGAACTAGAAAATAGGGAGAAAAGAAGAAAAGACACATCTTGGCACTCGGGGGGGGGGGGGGGGGGCTGGGGGAGGGAGGAGTGAGACACCAAGGTAGAAAGAATCAAGCAGAGAGGGAGGTTTAGAAAATTACCACCAATAAGGAACCTAAATTCTGTAAATAGAAAAAAAAATACTCCCATGTAATAATTAATGTTTTAAATGATATGTGCCCAGATTTAGTCTTTTGTGATTGTTTATAAGAAAAAAAAATTAGAAACAAATGAAGTGGCCAAACAATATGTTTTTTAATAATAGAAATTATGTAATCAGAATAGTATTAACAGAATAAACTGGCTCTTGGAGTTACAATTCAATGGTCTATACATTGTTTCTCAACTTCTCTTGTTTTGAGATGTGTTTAAAAGCTTTAAAAACTAGAAGTGCTCCAAAATTATAGAAAATATAAAAGTAGGCAAAGCAAGCATTGTGTAGGAAATGGGCAAAGTTATATTAGATAAAAATGAAGCTATATAAGCAATGCTTTTAAAAATTACATTTTAATACAAAATAAAGGAAAGGAAATAAAAGAAAGATGTTAAATTTAGTATCTCTGATTTTAAAGTGATGGGATGGGAGATTATCTATTAGTGAATATGATTGTCAGCATTTCTCAACACTAGAAACAAGGAGCAAGATTTGGGTAAAGAGATCATGAAGATACAATAGATTGAAAACAACTGTCTTCGGGACTAAAATGCAAGCGATGGTGGTCGATGGTGAAAATTGAGTCAATAATTGCTCAAATTTGTTTCTCACTACCTCATTTCTCCCATTTCATTCAGCACTTAGAATTAGAATCTGTTACATAATGTAATCAAACCATACTTATTAGGAAATCGTTGTTTAAAAAATATTGTATGTCAACTGCACTTCAGTGCAAAAGAATAAATAGCACATAAAAATAAAACCACAAAATAAAATCAGTACATCAGTTAGCAATAAAGAATTCATCAAAGCCTTGTGGACTCCCTGGAGTTAATGGGTGGGAGTGTTTATGAGGACGTCAATAATAGAATGTAAGCACAATTCTACACCACATGTTAATATCAAGGAGACAAAACTAACTACAGCCCACTTGGGAGACACTCCATACAGTCCAACTTCTTCGAAACTTAGAGTTTTCTGAAAATCTTTCAGGCTATTGCCATTCTTTGATCAAATGAACCTAAGTTGCCAGGAATTTTTCCACTCTTAACCTCTAATTAATTCATTTGGGGGGCTAATTAAAGAGCTGAATTCAGGTGAATTAGACTAAGTAAAGGGTACCAGTTAATAAACAGTTGACAACTTTTAACAATCATATTCCCCAAGAAGGGAATGCCATTTTTTCAAATATAGTACTTGCAATAGATAACTGCTTTTTATGATACTTCTGTTGAGTAGGTGAGTATCACTATCTTAATTTTCCAGGTGAAAGAAAAACAGAAAAGTAACTCACTCAGTGAATCAGGATTTATTATTATCAAGGCTGTATTCTGACCTCAGCAATAAGGCATGAGTTTGTTCTGGGTTCAACAAATATGGATCAAAGCCTCCTCTTGCCTTTCCAAGCAGAAAAATATGCCATTTTTGTTTTCCCATAAAACTTGGAGAACATCTCAATTGAAACACTTGTCACATTGCATTATAATTAGTTACTTGCATTATCAATTACACTGGTTCATCATTTCTAAATTTGATATCCTTCAGAGCGTAATACGCATGCCTAAAGAATTAAGTAAAAAATACAATGGTCAAATAAATTTCAGAAAATCTAGATTAAACACATTTAAACAGATTTCTTTACTGCAGGATTTTTCAGAGGCTTTAAAATATTAATATCCATTCTGAATCCAAAAAGTGAGATACATTTCTCAAATTTTTTGGCCATAAGACTTTTTTTTCTCCTCAGAATATTCAATAAACTATCCAGATCCATGCTTGGAGAATGCAATTTCGGAAACTCTGTGATACATCTTGAATTTATCTTTTTAATGTAATTAAATTTATTGGGGTGATGTTGGTTAATATTATCTAGGTTTCAAGTGTCCATTTCTATGATACATGTTCTGTATATTGTATTGTGTGCCCACCACCCAAAGCCAAATCTTCTGTCACCATATATTTGACCCCTTTTACCCTTTACTACTCTCTCAATTTCCTTCCCCCTGGTAAGCATCAGACTGTTGCCTGTGTCTATGAACTTTTGTTTGTTTTTCTCTTTTGTTCATTTGTTGCTTTCGGCTTACATCTCACATATGAGTGAAATCATATGGTTCTTAACTTTTTCTGTCTGACTTATTTCATTTAGCATGATATTCTCAAGATTCATCCATTTTGTCACAAATGCCAGTATTTCATCCTTTCTTATGGCTGACTAGTGTTCCATTGTATATATGTACCACATCTTCTTTACCCAATCATCTATCAAAGGACACTTTGGTTGTTTCCATGTCTTGGTCACCGCCATAAATAATGCTGCAAGGAACATGGGGTTGCACATATCTTTGCAAATAAATGTTTGTTGGCAGGAAAACAGACATGCAGACCAATAGAACGGAATTAAGAACCCAGAAATAAACCCACATGCAGATGGGCAAATAATTTTTGACAAAGGAGCCAAAAACGTACAATGGAGAAAAGAAAGCCTTTTCAATAAATGGTGTTGGGGAAATTAGAAAGCCACATGCAAAAGAATGAAACTAGACTATTGTTTGTCCCCATTCACAGAAATTAACTCAAACTGGAACAAATACCTAAATACAAGACCTAAAATAAATTACATAAAAGAAAACGTAGCTACTAAACTTAAGGACTTTTGTCTTAGAGAGGATTTTATGAATTTAACCCCAGAGGCAAAGGAAGAAAGGCAAAAATAAATGAATGAGACTACATCAAACTAAAAAGCTTCTGCACAGCAAAAGAAACCTCCAAGAAAACAAAAAGGCAACCAACCAAATGGATGTCCATCTTATTCGCTGTGTATTTTTAGCACCTAGCATGCTGCCTGGCTAATAATGGACACTGTCTATGTCAACTATTTCCCATTTCCTATTTCCGGCTCAGGTCTTTCTTTGGAACTCCAGACTCACATATCTAACAGCCTAGTTAACATCTTCACTTGGTTACCTGATGGGCACCTCAAACTCATATATAAAGCTGAACTTTGGATCTTCCCCACAAAATTGGTTCCACCTATAGCCTTCTCATCTCAGTTGATGCCATTCTATCCATCCAATGGCTTAAGCCAAAAATCTTGAAGTTATTATTGATTCCCTTTTCTCTTCTAATCTATCATAAAGTAGTATTTGCTCTACTACAAAAATATCTAAAATCCAACCAAGTACAATATACCAGGTACACTCCTGACTTAGGCCTTTGCAATCCTGTTCCCTCTGATCACAACATTCTAGCCCCATAACTAATTTTCTTACCTCTCAAATACTTGCTTAAATCTTCACCTTCACAATGAGGCCTATCCTAACCTCTCTATTTAAAATTGAAGCCCACCCCCCATATGCCCTCTCCCCTTTACTGATTTTATGTTTATTTTTTATAATACTTACCTCTTCTAGCATTCTACATACTTTACAAATCTATATTTTTTCTATCTCTCTTCACTAAAATACATGCTCTTTGTTTAGTTCTCTGATCTTGCCCAAATGACAGGAACAGGGCAGGGTGCACAATACGTGCTCAATATGAGTTTAATGAGCATTTGAATTCATGCTAGATGCTGAATGTGCTCATACTGGTTTACTGCGGATATTTTATGTGGCTGAGCTCTATGGGCAGAAAACCCAACACTACACTCTTTTCTTTTCAAGTGAAATAAAGATTGTGGTTTTTTTTTTATGAATCAGACACAGCCATGGCACTTTACTAGTAATTCTGTGTTTAATTCACCTGGTCAAGACAGATACTGTCCAAAAGGCTTGAAAGCCAATAAAATGTCAGTCTTCATAAACTTATTAAAATGTGGTTACATAGAAGAGTAATGTGCAAGAGAGTATGGAAAGATATACTAAACCTCTGGTGACAGATATTTTTCTCTTAAACATAAGAAAAAATCAGCTATACTAATATTTCATTTACTCACTGACACTGGTGTCCTCCCCCAGGCCATATATCTCATAGCACGTGTCCTTTGACACGTATCTGAGGGAAGAAGGGGGTTCTCAGCCAGTGGTTCCTTTCCTCATTTGTTCGTTTTCAACATATCACAACATGTTTTAGTTAAGTTTGACATTAAAGAGGATTGATAACTTACATTAGTTATCTAGTATTACATTAAAAACTATCAAAAATTACACCACTTATAGCTGCATACTGAATTGTGTTCCCCCAAAATTCATATGTTGAAACCCTAAGTCCCAATGTGATGGTATTGTAGATGGAGCCTTTGGGGGGCAATTAGGGTTAGATGAGGTCATGAGGGTGGGGACCCTGGTCCAATGGCTTTAGTGTCCTTATAAAAAGAGACAGCAGAAAAGCACTCTCTCTCTCCGAGGGAAGCCTAGGTGAGCACACAAGCCAGGAGGCAGATATCCAGAAGCCAGGAAGAGAGCTCTCGCCAGAAACTAACCCCTTTGGCATCTTGATCTTGAATTTCTAGCTGCTGGAATTATGTAAAAATGAATTTCCGTCTATTGTATTTTGTTATGGCAGCCTGAGCAGACTAATAGAAACAGTATCTTAAAAGATTCCTCCCGTGAAAATATAGATTAAAGATAACACTAAAAGTGCAAGCCTAATGAACAAAAAGAAAATGACAAAGTTGAGATCTTGGTTCTACTATGAACTCTTCACTAGCCATATTACCATATGGTGACCTAATAATAATGATAAAAAAATGTTCATAATTGTTGCAGGTGAGTGATGAAAACATCGGTGTCATTATATTATTCTTTCTACTTTTGTGAGTTTTTAAAAAATATTTTATAATTAAAAGTATCCAAAAATTTAAATTGGCTAAAAAGATGAAAAAATTATCAAGAACATTATTTGAAACATAGATTTATATCTAGTATCATTGACACTAAAATTTTCTCTGTTTATTATGTCTTGAGAGATTAGCTAATAAAGATGTGACCCCATCAGTCGTAATACTTTTCAAAAAATTTGTCTATATCATCACATCAACATTTTTAATTTCTATATTTCGAGGTATGTTCTTATAATACACACAATACATCAGTCCCATAGTATTAAGAAATTATATATGTGTAACTACATATATATGTAGTGAGTTATATAAGCTTCAACATTTTTATTGATGGGAATTTTTTATGTGTAACTATATATACATGTAGTGAGGTGTGTAAGTTTCAACATTTTAAAATTGGGGAGTTCGTTGTGCTTAAATGATAAAAGGAGATGTATCATAAGTTATGTAATATGTAAATTGGGGAATACCAATAAAGATATTAAGCACAAATTAGGGAGGAAGAAGCTAATAATATTAGGAAATACTACAAGGTTAATGCATACATGCATTGCTTATATACACACACATAATTTGTAAAGTTGATAATGCTCTTTGAAACCCTTTGGGATGAAAAGCAGATAAAATAATATATTATTCATGTTACTACTATATTGCATGCTTGTCTTTCTATATAAAGTTGCCAGGAGTATTTTAATGGTCTCATTTTTTATGCAATTTATACTAGTCTCCATTGAAAAGGCTTCCATTAATCTAAATTATTGAGATAAAATTTAATTTGGTTGGACAATACTAAAGCTTGAAATGACTGAAGAGTAAAAAAAAAAAAAAATCAGCTCAGCATGCTGAAAAATAAGTGCTCAATGACCTTGGACAATGGCAAACATATTTTCCTACTCCCACATGCTCATGCCCCAAATCAATGGTGTGCAAATGTCCTAGAGCAAGGCACTTAGAGTGTGATGGAAGGGCTAATATAGGGCTAAAATAATCCTTTTTTATATCTTTTTTTAAAATCCTCACCCAATGATATTTTTCCATTGATTTTTACAGAGAGTGGAAGAAAGAGGGAAAGACACAGGGAAATATCGATGTGAGAGAAACACATTGATTGGTTGCCTCCTGCATGCGTTCCGACCAGAACCCGGGCTAGGGAGGAGCCTGCAACTAAGGAATGTGCTCTTGACCAGAATCGAACCCGGGACCCTTCAGTCCACAGGCTGACATTCTACCCACTGAGCCAAACCAGCTAGGGCCTTTTTAAAATCTTTATGTGATAATGGTTATGTATTTTTTTTCAGGCACAATTAAATATTTTTACTTTGTAGTCAAATAAAAGCCAAGAAAACACCTCATTGCTTTCTCATCAAGAGCAATACAATTTCTTTCACTGATTGCAGTGTAATGATTTGATTCTTTTTTTCTTTTAATATCACAGAATGGAAGCAGATGGATTAAGGGATTCCTGTGCCTTGTGAATGGTCAGTAGCTCAAAAAAAGTAGGAGAAACTTGGTTGTGAAAACTACGTTTTAATATTTACTGTCTGCTTTTATTTCACATTCATTAGTTTTCAACAAACTGCATGGACTCCTACAATATCAAGCCATACCCTTGGCTCTGAAAGATAAAGATATCATACTTATTAAAAGGTCATAGAGCTAGAGACCACATGTCTGTTCATAATTGGCTGCCTCGGACTTTTTCCTGACATCCCATGCTTCTTCATTCCAATCCCATCCCACTTCCCAGTCCCACCCCTTTTATAATCCGCAGCTGAAAAGTTGTGTCCATATAGACTGGGAAGCACTGTTTCTCAACAAGTACTATGACTTACTAAAAAGCTCAACCCTGGGGACCACATGTTCAGAGGGAGCTGCTCTGACTTTAACATCATCTCATCAGGTGACTCAGGGCTCATATTCTCCCATCTACAATAGGATTTACTTTGCCAATTGGCAGAACAAGGTGGCAAGATAGCATAGAAGTCAGGAGCACCTAACCTGCTTTGGAAATGTGCCTGTGCTAAATCACAATTCCACAAAAACAAGTGGTGGGAACTTGGGCACATCACCTGACTGCTCTGAGTCTGACTTTTCTCTTTGGAAAACAAGGATGTTAACGGTGCTCACACCATAGACTTGTTACATACACCATTCTTTGCGAAGCACCTAGAGCAGTACCTATGTCTGTGGGAAGTACTCAATAAACTGTAGCCCATTATTAAGAAGCAACAACTGCCCTAACTGGTTTGGCTCAGCCTGTGGACTGAAGGGTCCCACGCTCAATTCCGGTCAAGAGCATGTACCTTGGTTGCGGGCACATCCCCAGCAGGGGGTGTGCAGGAGGCAACTGATGGATGTTTCTCTCTCATCGATGTTTCTAACTATCTATCCCTCTCCCTCCCTCTCTGTAAAAAAAATCAATAAAATATATTTTTTTAAAAAAGAGCAACAACTAAATAATGGTACAAATTGCAAATCCAAGGACTCTTGGGTAGAATTTGAAATAAAACAATTGTATTAGTTTTCAATTGCCTCCCTAAACAATTACCACAAACTTTAGTGGCTCAAAACAACATGAATTTATTATCTTATAGTTCTGTAGGTTAGAAATCCAACCCCGGTTTCACCGGCTAAAATCCAGTTGTTGTTGTTTTTTTGCTGAGCACTCTAGGAAAAAAAAAATCCATCCCTTGACTTTACTTCTTCTAGAAGCTACCCTCACTGCTTGGCTCCTCCATCTCTAAGCCATCAGTGGAGGGTTGAGACCTTCTCACATGACATCACTGTGACCTCCACTCCTACCTTCCTCTTCCACTTTTAAGGATCCTTGTGATTGCATTGGGCCCACCCAAACCAACCTAGATAATCTCCATATGCCGGGGTCCAACCCCAGCAGGTCCAGGGGTTCCCAAAGGAGTGGACGGAGTCGGCAAAGAAGGAAGGACACGGAGACAGCGTTCAGTTGATCAGCAGCCTAGCCAGGATCTCCAGCCAAGTTCTGGTCTCGATCTCCAGAGAGGTTCTGCTTCAGATCTCCAGCCAGGTTCAGTCACCAGGTTCTAGTCAGGTTCTCTTGCCATGTTCTATAGTCAAGTTCAGTCCAGGATCTATTGCCATGTTCTCTCCAGCGAAGTTCTTCTGTCTCCAGGCTCCGTGTAGGTTCTGTCTTCTGAATTCTGTCTCCTGAGTTCTGTCTTCTTGGCTCTCTTCTGAAGTTCTGTCTGTCGCTGTCTTCTTACATCTGTATTTATACCAGTTGATTCAATCCTATCAATCTCTATTACAAAGGTTAGGGCGTTTCTTATCTCCATTCCAGGGAGTAAAGATTATGTAGCTTAAGCATGATTATTCGTAGTTAAAGTGATTAATTACCCGCCTGGCACTTAGTTGAGGGGTTTTATCCCCTCCCTGACTTCAGGGAAAAATCCCTACCTGGGGAAACAACCTTTCTCAGAGACCTTGGTTAAAACACATAGTGCCAAGAAGGTGAGCAAACATATTAAGAACAGTATGCCATATATGCCAGGTCCCTTGAAACAGCAAGCATGGACCGGCTCCCAGCATCCATATTTTAAGATCAGTGGACAGACAATCTTACTTTCACCTGCAAACTTAATTTCCCATTGCCATATAACCTAACACATTCACAAGTTCCAGCAATTAGGATGTGGACATTGGGATGGGAGAAGGGAATTAGTTAAATGCGTGCATAATATGACTGTTGCATTCAGCTATTATCAATGACTTCTTCTGCTATATTTATATACTGTTATATGCTTTTTAAAGGGTACATCTATCAACTGACCAAACTTTGTGATCAAGGGTCTGTGTCTGGGTGGGCAGATCATCTGGAATCCTTCTTTATAGAATGGAGCCCATTCAGGGCTAGTTCCTGCCCCAGGGCTGCACTCCTGACTCTAAATCAACAGTGAGAGCAGATGTCCAAAGAGTTGCAAGGTCTCTGCAGGCACCACCACTCAGATGACACCTTCAGGACCTCTGCATGTCCCATGAAGACCAACTGTGCCTCGTAAATACTTCCCGAGTCTGTCTCCAAGAGCAATAATGATGCTTCTCATTTGGACAGTGACTTTCAGTTTTACAAGCATTTCACATAGTGACTTCCAAAATAAATATTTTTTAGGTATATTGGAATATTCAAAAAATAAACCTCTCCTTGGATCACTCTCTTTATGCCAAAAGTAACAAATGCAGAAGTAACTAAGGCTTTGGGTTAAACATAGCAGGGTTGTGCCATTGGTAAAGAGTTTCTAAGCACTAAGTCAACTTAGCAGGCGGCCAACTATTAACTTAGGCAACTTCTATAACTGCCTCATTTTTTGTTTCCCACCTCAGAAAAGGTGACTCAAAGTCTAACTGGAAAAGGTACAATTGGGAAAGTCCTTTCTTCCTTAAACTTATAATCCTCCTGTGACCATTAAGAACCCAAGGAATAAGACAGCTTCTAGATGTTTCATTTTGCAATAAACCTTGTTTTTTACTTCTGCAAATTAACAAAAGTAGTAATTATCTTTAGAAAGACAAGTAAGATCTCTGACATTGATTCTACAGTTCAAGAGAATTTTCTTCAGGATACGAAAATGCCTCTCTTTGGAGAACCGAGGCAAGATCTCTCTGAGAGGCAAGAAAACAAGAGTTTGTTGAGCCTCTTACAATGTCATAAATTAAGGAGGAGATCAATTCTTCCATCTTAATTTGTATCAGCCTGAAGGTCAAGCAGAAGCACGTAGTAAATTCTATTTCTGACTCAGGCAGATTGCAAATCCAACTGACTCCTTCCATTACGAAAACCTTACTTTCGATCCCTATCACCCAAAGATGTCTTCCCCCGCCTTTAGCAGATTATTTATCTGGTGGAAGGGTTGCCTTTTCTCATTAGGAGCCCAATAGGAGAAAATAAACTCTAGTGATTATTTATTCCATCAAAAATTTCCAACTAGTTAATACTGAAAAGATCATTCAAATTCTCCAAGTGGCATTTCATTAAGCAGCAACCACTCACTTGGGGACATACCATGAAACCTTCTGAGGATGAGTCAAAGACATTTTTATTTTATTACAATTCATTAAAGCAAAGGAAATACCAATGCAGCATGTCAACATATTAACTCCACCCATAAGCAATATAGCTACCTACCTGAAATGTTTCCTCCCTTGGACTTGCATGGTTGGCTTACTCAAACTCATGTTGAGAGAAAAGGAGAGGATGGAAAACAACAATATTTAATCTTGTCACATATTCCCAATGTTACATTAGAAGTATCTTCAGTGTGCCAACCCACAAAGAAAAATTTTAAATAGGTATTAACTACTAGAATTGTGATGGGAAAGGGTAGTATCAGGGATGCTATTGTTACCCATACTTTTCCTTTTACCTGCCTGAGCCCCATCTCCCAGCTACAGTGAGCTCCCTGTAGTCCCCTTCTCAGGGAATGGCTGATGCCCACCTCCTGAGATCAGAGGCAATGAATGAGTGGGGAGGAGTTACAAAAGGCTGACCACATGCTTCAAGGTGGGACCAACTCTTTGGTGTTTTTCATTGTATGTGTCCTTACCCTATTGTCACAAATCTTTTCTGAACATGGTAGACTTCTCTGGGAGGAATTAAATGTATGCATGTGTGTGTTATTTTCTTTTTTATTATTAAAAATTTGCCAGCCACTGAACATCATAGGCAAGAGCGTGCATAACCTAGAGACATTGAGCATGGGCTGCCTTACCAGGACAAGTGGACACTATCCATATCCCACCCATATCTCCTCAGCCCTTCTTGAATCCACCTGCATACTTTTCTCTCATGCCAAGGCTTCTCTGCAACTCTCTGTTTGAGGTTGTCCTCTGACTGTAGGTGGATGCTCTGCCATAAAGGCCAGGGAGTTAACAAATAAGGAGAAAAGTTAGTTGGTGGACCAGTATCCCAGTGTCCTGACATTGGTGTGCAATTACTCCTAGCACTGCTTCAGCTACCTGAGGAGTCTGATGTCCACCCCTGGAGAGATTTCACTGCTTTCATGTTATTGAGAAGTTCCTGGTGTACCTCTGAGGAGAAGGTCTCCAATGACACTCCTCAGACATCACATATTATTCTAGGCTCTTTGGTTCCTAGGAGGCCCTGGCCCTGCCTGGATCTCCAAACCAGCAAGGAGTAGAGATTTGGTAGATCTGAAACCAAGGATTCCAAGCAATTCAACCAGGAACCCTTCCCCAGAGGAGCTCTGGGGGAGAGGAAAGATGGCCAATGAGGATTAGTTACATAAGAGGGAAGCCTCCTAGCACCTGAACCATTAGGGAAGTCAAGGACTTTGCCTCCACTTTGGGAATGGCTCACTGAGGCCCCTGTTATCTGATTTACACTGTAGTTGACAGGCACAGCAATATAGGACAAGGAAGACCAGGCTTCTTACCTCAAGACACTCACCGATCCCTCACCAAACAAGGATACAGCTGGAGCCCAAAGGGCATCAGTGTTTCTGTACTTCTTTCTAGAAGTGAGTATTCAGAGAACGCGCTCAGGGAAGGTCTGGGGTTGGAGCCGTTTGCACCCAAACCTGGGAAGGGTATGCCTGTTACATTAATCTTTCTTTATCCTCTTGATATTTGGAGTCAAACAAACCCTACGAAGTCGAGTTTGAAAATTCTGACTAAGAACCAAAGCAAATACAGAGAGGCAAATATGCAATGACTTAACCTGACCAAGAAAACATTAATATTTTAAAAGAATCTACAGTCTAAATTGTAAATATTAGAAACTGTGATTCTTTCCATGACATATTGCCAAAACACTTATCTGAAACTCAAACCACAGAGGAAATAAGATATGACCAAAGCTTCCAGATAGAGAAAGGAAGAGCGAGGGGAGCAGCTGAAAGTGTACTCTGTCGTCTCTGTCAAGTCAATTAAGAACACTTTAACTACACACACAGCAAAGTGCTCTGAGCCTTCAGCATTATGACCAAAAAACAATAAACAAGACTGTAAACAACCATCGTCAGATGGCTCCACAGTGGCCACACAGCCATCTTCAGAACCCTGGGATGATCTTTCTTCTCTCCCAGCAATCAGCCAGTAACTACAGTTAATACATTCATTCTACAGAACATGAAAGGTGCATTGACTAACACTTCAATTTCCTAAAATTACCATCCAGGGCAAACACAGAATTTCCTTTGAATTGTACCAGAAGGCCGCTTCACTACAGGGAGAGTACCATGTTTAGTCCTGAGCCTTTATTTCTAATGGAAAGTCAAGCCCCAATTCCAGCATTTATTCATAAAAAGTTCTGAAATTCTTGACACAGGTTGTAAACAGAAATAAGATTAGTGTGGAGAGCAGAGCTGGGGATGGTAGGGTGGAAGGTGGATCTAAGCTGAGTTTGATGATTGTAGTTTAGGAGCTCCTTATTCCATTTCTCCTCCTCTGACTTCACAATCAATTGCCACCAAGTGTAGCACCAAGTGTAGGATTACCCCATCTTATTGTATCCATCACTCTTACATTCTAATATCATTGACATCCTGTCACTCATGACCTGGGGTTGTGTGGGATTAGGAGGGCCTTTAGCAGGGCATGGGTGGAGTTCACGCTAAGATGAAAAGTTGCCAAGACCATCATTCCAATATAATCATTATATTCACATAACTGGAGACTCCCATGTCATAGTTGGGAATCCAAATAACACCCTCAGCTTGAGAATACCTCCTGGTTCAATTATCAAGGGGTCCAATCCTCCTGGACATTGCCCTCTCCATCCCTGTAGATCCAAGATTGAGGCAGTGCCCAAAGGGTCGAAGCTCATTACTTTAGTTTCATGGCTGATGCCAGAGCTTAGATATGCTCCCACACTTGTTCCAGGTTTTTGATTATATGAATATTTCAATACAGGCACCTACACTGTCACTTTTCCCTCTGGTTGGCTGAGGGGGGGGGGCGGGCTCCCAAATTCAGCCAAATATTGGACCCCAACCATTTTCCCCCTAAGTCTAGGTATATCAGTTATCTACTACTATGTAACAAATCCTTCACAACTTACAGACTTAAAACAACAACCATTTGTTTTTGCTTATAAATGTATGGGTCAGCTGCATGGTCTGCAAAACTGGGCCAGGCTCTGCCCAACTTGGCTAAGTTTGCCCATGTGCCTGAAGTCACCTGGCAGGTCATCTGAGGGCTGACTGGCCTAGGATGACCTCCCCACACATCTGATAATTGTCTGATGGCTGAAGTGACACTGTTAACTGAGTCACATGTCCCATACCTATTGACAGGTTAGCCCAAGCTTGTTCATGTTGCAGTGGCAGGAGTCCAAGTGAAGGTAGATGTATAGCAATCAAACATAGAGACCCAAACCCATATTTCCAACCATGTTATAGAAAAGAAACAATATTTTTCCTTATCAATAGACTTCTCTTCTGCCATCATTTGAACTTAGCAGGAATAATAATAAGCTAAGGAAGGTGCTCTTTTTTTGCACATCTGCCCTTCTCTCCATCTCAGGCACAATGGGAGACTATTTTCTTTTAAAAGCCTCCTGAGACTTAGGCTTGGGCTGTTATATGGTCCTCCTGCTGTACCCAGGAGAAATGGACTACACCTCTTAATGGGAAGAGCCACAAAGCCACTTTTATTGGAAAGGGTGGGCATCATTGGCAAGTGGAGCAGGCCCATGTTTGTACAGTCTATTCTATTTGGCATCCAGGATTTCTAAGATACAGAGAAAACCTCTCTCTCTCCAAAGATCTGACCCCATTTTTTGTCCCAGGAATAAATGAAATTTCTTTCACAGAATTCCTATCATCGAATACCTAATGGTAAGAGCAAATGCCAGTTAGCTTCAGAGAAAATAGTGAATCATAATTCAGACCTGTTGCCTTGTGGTGAAGAATAGTTATGGGTGGGAGAAGGGGTGTCACATTAGCAGTGAGGGAGAGAAAGAGCCATGGACAATTACACACATTCCTAATGCTGGCTATACCTCTGCAGTGTTCTCAGCTGGGCCCTGGGGCCCTGTGCTGCATGAGGCTCCCACAGGTGGCTGTGATCACTCTGACTTGTGGAAGAAGGGGTGATTGTCACCCTGTTCCCCTTTCCACTTCCAGCTCAGATACTTTCTTGGAAAAGAGAACAAAATGGCATGACTGTATTGGAAGGTTAGAGGGAGAGGGAACAGGAAATACCTACTTCCTATGCTCTCTAACTCCAATCTTATCAACCCACATCTGGTAGGATAACTGCATCCTGAATCTTCTCAAGTTCTGAGCAGTCAACACCACCATCCTCCCCATTATTCACTCCCAGGAACCAGAGCTCCCACATATGTGGCCATGCTCCCACATGCAGGCTCCCATAAGCCACGACACTTCACACATGACGGTGAGGTTGGCAGCTGCACATGTACTTAAATTTCTAGTATCAAGAATGCTGTGGTCCCCTAAGCCATCTTCATTTCATATCCCATCTCTATTGTAACCAAAACATTTTTTCCAAATGCTGCTATTTTTCCAAGTGCAATTGTTTTTAGAATTCTTTTTCTGTTTTAAGTCAGAAGATTCAGTACTTTTGTTTTATTCATTTATTCATTCATTCATTCCAGAAATATTGTCAAGTGCCTACCATGCTTTAGGCACTGTTCTAGGAGTTGGGGTTATAGTGGTTAGCAAGACCCAAAGTCTCTGCCCTCTGAGAACTTTTGTTTTGCCCAGTGAGGGAGATGATTAAAAATAAATTGCGGACAGCAGTATCAGATTATGGCTCTAAAGGAAAATAAAGTAGATATGAGGAGGAGAAGGAGGAGAGACTCTTAGCCAGAGTGGTTGGAGAAGGCTTCTCTGGGGAAGTGATATTTGAACAAAGACCTAAAGGAAGTGAGAGAGCAAGTCATGTGACTATCTGGGGGGAAAGAATTCCAGGAAAAGGAAAGATCTTCATGCTTAGAACCTGCAAATCACTCAGGAAGAAAAAATTATTTCTTACAGCCATACTTCTTCACCTCTTCCGTGTTGGTTAAATTATTTTAAAACTTCTTGAGATTTACACTTTTGCTAATATAAACATTGACAAATATAAGGCTAGGAAATGTGTGAAGTTTTAGGGGAGGGCTTGCCACCCAAACCCATTCTCTTTCTAAATGTTTCTCAGTCAATGTAGTCAAGATCCTACTTGTAGTCCTGCACAAATAAATTTATTTGAAACTTTATTGCAAAAAAAATAATACAAAACCGCATTCCCTCTCCACAGGTGTGATCCATGGGGACCTAAGGTAATCGGAGGGCAAACTCAGAGACCAATGTCAACAGTTAAGGCCTCTCCCAAACACCTGCCAAAGAAAAGACCAGAAGCAAGGGCAGGAGAGAAGGGAGGAAGTTCCAAGGAAATACAGCTGGCCCTTCTAAGAATTCCCATCTCCATGCCCAGCTGGCCAAGAGCAAGGCCATTAGCACCACCTTCAGACAGAAGGCATGAAGGAAGTCAGAAGGCACTGGTGGAATGAGTCTTGAAAAAAAACACAGAACCTCAGGTGGTACCCAGAGCTGAGGGGGTGGAATAGAAATTTTCAGATCTGACCCTCCCAGAAACTCCCAGGCCCCTGGGAGAGATGGGGCTGATAAGGTTTCAATAGGCACCTTCACTACTCAACTACCATGGTACAGTTGGACCATATTTCTCCTTTTCTCATCCTTTCATCATACCTATCTAGTACTTTATCTGTTTTCATTCTCATTTTTCTTTTTCTTGCCCCATCAAATATCAATTGCTATTCTTTCTGATCCAGTGCAAGCATCCTTATTATTTAGAAACTAGAGGGCCAATGCACAAAATTTGTGCAAGGGGCTCAGCTCTTGCGGCCCCAGCTGCCTCACTGCCCCGGTTGCCTCATGGCCCCACAGCCCGCCCCCTGCCCACTGATCATTCTGGAAGGTCATTCTGGAAGGTCATTCTATCATCCAGTCTAATTAGCATATTAGCTCTTTATTATATAGGATAATAATAAGGAAAGTAATAAGGAGAAACAGGTTTAGAAACTTCTTACTTAGAAAGCGTTGCAAAAGAAACAAAATTCATAGTTATCCAGTGAATGAAATGATATTTTATTACCTATAATAGTGCATATTTTTGCTCCAAAATTGAGGTGACAATAGCACCCTCATTTCCTGCTGGTGGCATCTTCCATCGGTATGGACCTTTGAGTACGGGCTGATGAACAAAAAGTGCTACAACATGTCCCTAGTCTATGAACCAGTAATCACCCTCCCAGGAACATGTGCTTAAGAAGTAATTGAGTAGAAGCCTTAAAAGATGCCACATGCATACCAATGTCACCTATAATGACAATGTACGTGTCCAAAATACTCTAATGCCTTAGCAAAATCTGTGAAAGTGACTCAATAAAATACTATGTGTCCATTGAAAATCATAATTATAAACACTATGTGGAAACATGGAAAACTGTGTACTATGTGAAAAGAACAGAACACAAAATTCTGTTACCCTCTTAGTGCAATTACATGAAACCAGATAGAAAAAAATACACACCATTCCTCTTACATCAAAAGATAAAAATACAGACTTCTCTTCTTTTTTTTTTTTAGTTTTAATGTCTTTATTGTATGCTAATCTAGGTCTTTATTGTATGCTAATCTAGGCATCTATGTTAATTCTTTTTTTCAGACTTCTATTTTTTAAAAAGCATTTTAATATTGTTATATTGTTTTTACTAATAAATGTAAATAATCCCAATAAAAGATATTACAGAAATTTTATAGGAAATCTAACATGAATCAATTATAATTTCCCACCAGTTCCCGCCAACACATTTATTTCAATGTATTTCCTTTTATGATATGTTTCCCTCTCCATTCCCAAGATCAACTTAAGGGGGAGGGAACACTTTTTATTTAACTCTAGCTACCCTATTTTATATTGGCAAGACCTGTTACATATCCTCCGCATTATGGCCCCACATTATCCAGGCAAGTTTATTCTCCATCACACCCTAAATGTGTCTGCCACAGTAGGACAAGTCTCTCTATTCCATCAGCCACCTCTCTCATCCACTAACTCTGACCTCCAAATCTTTCCATGAGCAGCTAGACTACCATCAACTCCTCTCCATCTCTAAATCCTGCCCACCCTCTGAGCCCATATCCCCTCTTCTGACCTTCTCAGCCCTCCATGATCTCTTGGAACTTCAATTCCTCCACCGGTCATCTTTACCATATGACCATATTATGTACTTATTTCACAACTTATTCTTATCTGTCCAACTCTACTATAAAACCCTTGAAGTTAGGAACTGTATCTAATCTACATTTGACCTTCAAGCAAAGTTCCTCACAATGCTTAGCCCAGAGATAACTAAGTGACACTGTTTATTATGTGATCAATAAGGGAGCAGGGATAAGGGAGCATATGGGAACTGAGGGATAGATTTCTAAACCTGTTCTGCATCTCATCTACTTATCAGACACATAGTTAAGTGCCCAAAACTGATCTTTATTAACTATTGTAAAATGTATGTGGGCATCCATAAACATGAAGCCATCTGTAGCTCATTTTTCAAATCTATTAACCAGCACAGATGAATATGTATTACTGATGGTATCAGTGCTGATATTTATGATGTTCTAAAGTAGATTAAAAGCTATAGGCAACATTATTAATAACCTAATTTATCAGTGGAGTAAATCTTTAGATTTAATGATGTGGTTATAAAAAAAACAGCATGAAAAGTTTTTCAAAAATAGATGTTTTGCATAATTGTATCTGACACATTAAACCATGGAAAAATCTGAGTTAGATTACTTAATAGAACACTTAAGCATGCATATTAAATGAATCATATTTGTGACTTTTCAAAAGCAAACTGCTCCTAAATGGGAAATTTATGCTGTAGAATTAATATGTTGCAGATTCATAAATCACTGGCTTTATTAAAGGCAGAGTAATCTGGTTAAGAGAAATTGATCTGTAGAGTTAAGAAGATTGAGGTTCAAAATTCAACCCTCATGTGACCTGGAGGAAGTTGCTTAACCTGCCTGTGCCTCAAATTCCTCATTTGAAAGTGGCTGAGACTACCACCTTCACAATATTGCTTTGAAGATTAACTGGCAGTATATATGCAAAGAACATAGCACAGGCCCAAGTACTACATGGAAAGCAGTCAATAAAAGATATGTATTATCATTGTCATTATTTTTAAATTATCATCTTATCATAAACGAATGCCCTCCACAGCCCAGCTGGTGTGGCTCAGCAGTTGAACGTCGACCCCAAAACCAAGAGGTCACAGGTTTGATTCCTGGTTAGGGCACATGCCTGAGTTGTGGGCTGGATCCTCAGTAGGGGGTATGCAGGAGGAAGCATATCAATGTTTCTCTCTCATCAGTGTTTCTATCTTTCTATCCCTCCCCCTTCCTCTCTCACTAAAAAATCATTTTTAAAATAAAATATAAAAAAAGAATGCTCTCACAAAATTATTACTCATAGCATGTCAAACTTGCACCAAAGTTAATATGAAGTTGATGAACATTTGCATCTGACCATAGTAAAGACAATTTTTATAGACCTCTTGATATAATGAGCCCTGGCTAATGTCCCTCATTGCAATGAACACAAATCTATTAATAGCAAAGAGCCTAAATGAAGCAATGCAGCAGCAAGGATCGTCTTTTCAAGAAATCATAAATCTTATTGATCTATTTTTTTACCCTTCCTGGAGAAAGCTAACTGGAAGCATGTTCGATCCTAATGGACCAGTGTTAAAAAAAGAGGGAGCTGTTTTCTCTGAATCAGCTGGAGAAGGCTTATCTTCGTACAACACCCATAAATAGAACTTTACCTCCCTGCCCAAGGAACCTCTTAAATGGCTGAACTCCGTCCCTGAACGCAATCTATTACATTGGTCCATAATTTACCACCTGGAAAAATATTCAGTTTTAATGAAGCTTGACAGTCTCCAAATACGACATTGTTTAAGCAGCAAAGACTGAGTTTGTTTTCAATATGAGGAAAAAATGGCAATTAGATTGAAAAGGAAACAGTTGAAGAATGCAACCTCCCATGTGTGAAGTTTTTAGAGGAATTGAGAGATATAGGTAAGAAAGCAGAGAAGTGTTTATCCAAAATCCTCTTGGAAACAGAGGAATCCTCTCTGAACCAAAGAAATCAGGAGGGTAGAAGAAAATTATGGGGAACATTCTCTATAACCATAATGATAATGACTTCCTAACAGCACACTGCAGAGAAAGTTTTAATCTTTTAATTTTCAAAGTACTGTTCTGTATCCCACTCTTGTGCCAGATATACAGGAAAAATGTCTTGAAAGGCTTGAGTGACCCCACATTGACCAAACCTAATGGCTGCTTCTCTGAACCTCTCAGGACTTGCCGATGCTGCTGAACCTGCTGGAGCTCATTTTCTCCATGAGTTGGAGACTTTCCTTGTCTCCTCAGAGCTCTCTTGTCCTGCTCCTGCCTCCTAAATGTGCAAATCCCCTGGAAGGGTGGGCCTCTCTACCATATCTCTTGAGGAACGCATCAACCCATCCCTGCACCAGCTACCAGTACTTTGGAGAGAATTCCCAGAGCCACATCCCAAGTTTGTTCTCTTTCTGAGCCTCAATTCTGCATCTGGGATGGCTTCTTGGAGAAGGTGGGGTTTGAACTGGGTTTGAAGGCTGGTTGGATTCAAAGAAGTGGAGCTGGGAAAGGAGCATTATGTGGGAAGATGACCTTCGACAGAGGGCAGAGATGCAGAACAAGGAATGTTTGGATGACAGGGAAGCTCTCTAGGATATTCTTATTCTTTTTGTAAAAGACTTTTTCAGGAAGGGGACTTTTCCATCTTCTAGGACCTTCTGTTTTTCTAAATGTCTGGAAGTGCTTACTATCCAAAGTTTAGAAATAAATCAAACCATTTACACATAAACCCTTCCCTCACCCATAACTCTAATGGCATCAAAAAGAATGTTCCAGATCCCTAGAGGTTCCATTTCCAGAAGACTCACCTCTCCAGACATCACCCTCATTGCCCACTTCACCAGAAGTGCCCCTGGTCACAGGGAGTCTGGTGGGATTTGCTCAGGTCCTCCAATTCTGAACCAGTGGTTTAACTCCTGAGTTCAACTGCTATTCTTCAAAATTTTTCTTAAAAATAAAGATCACCACTCAGAATTTTGATTTCTTGGCCTTCCTTTTTCCACAGGGAAAAAAAAAAGACAAGGAAAGTAAGTGAGAATCTAAGTGAACTGTTCAAGATATCATTATTATCTCCAGATATCTGTCCCATGGCTTATAATACAACCTTTGATGGAAGATCTGCAGAAGACAGGGTGCTTTTTAATATGTTAGTGAACGAAAGAAAACCCACATTATGCATCTCATTAACTCCTCATTCCATTACACAGTACAAAGCATGGTCAGTACTTCCCTGAAGCAGGAAATAGCCACTGGATGAGTTTTCCCACTGGGCCATCCCGAGTTCAAAACTGGAGATCATCTAACCTTGCTAACCCAAGTCTTTTGCAAAAATAACTACTCTCCAAGGAGAGACATTATTTAATACATATTTTTCAGCATGTGAGAAGAGGTATAACACTATGTAATACTTAGAAAAATTATTGCTCTTGGCAACTTGTAACTATTGAATGTATTCCAAGGTCAATGGCTTAGATCAGAATTTTTGCTCATCATCTCCCCATGAGCCTATCTATGAATGTATGAGTTTATACTAAATACACTTTAATCTACTCCTTGCTCCAGCCCCACCTATTTTCCTCTAAAAAAATATATTTTAAAGGCATTTATAGATTCCATGATCAAAGGATAGAACACCAGCACTGTTTGTCTACTCAAAACTTTATGTTATCTTCTCTGCTTTGGATTAAATATAGCATGCACCTCATAAATCCATTCCAAAAGCCCATTTTCCACCTCCCTTTACAACTGTCTTAGCATCTTTTTTACCAAAAGATGTTTTAATGCCCACAGTGAAAGTATAATTCATATGCTAGTTATGAGCTTTTAAAAAGACATAAATCTACTGACATCTGCTTTAGATCATGATGGTAATAGTTCCAAAACTAACTAGAAAATCAGATAAAATACTAAAACATTTACTTGAAGGTTCTGGAGAGCTGCCAAGGTAACCAGGATTTGAGAGTGCAAGAGTCTGGAGAGAAGGGAACTGTAGGGAGGCGAGCTGACCTCAGGACATTTGTTGAGTCTTTTCTTTATGATCAGTTAGAATCTAAGAAACTGCACAATGGGCAATGGCAAAAGATAAAGAAGCCATTAGAAACCTTGGAAATCTTACAGGGGAGGGAGAAAAAAAATAGGGCTTGGAGTTGCCCAGTAAGCAGTACTAGAGTGATCAAGAATCTGAACAGAAGGGAACACAGGGACAAATTCTCAAGCTTATCAGAGCAAGAGGCTTAAAAGTCTAGCAGAAAACTGGTGAAAATATATCCATTATTCAACACTCTATTATGCTGATGATATTTTAAGAAATACAACTTTAGCATCCCCAGCTTTCATCCCTGAGAACAAGGATGAATAGGAGGTGAAGGGAGCCCTAGCAGACCTGCAACCCAGCCTTAGATCAGTGCTGTGTACAATTAGATTGAAGGAATCTGCCCAACTCTAGCTGCCTATCAGAGAGTATAGGACCATTTCAAGAAGTTAACACCTGAGTCACCACAGTTTTTATGTCCAAGGCCTAGCATTCGATCAAAAATCACCAGGCATACCAAAAAAGAGAATAAAAACACAGAGACAAATTCATACATGATCCAGGTTATTGGAGCTATCTAGACACAGAATTTTTTAAATAACTATGATTAATATGGTTTTTAAAATATAGATTTTTACCAAAGAACTATAATATACTTTTTTTAAAGCATCAAATAGAACTTCTGGAACTAAAAAATTACAATAACTGAAACTAAGAACTCAATAAATAGGTTTCACAATAGATTGGCTACGATAAAGAAGATTGATGAACTGAAGATGAGGAAGTATAAAATATCTAGGTTGAATCCCAGAGAGCAAAACAGATGGGAAGTGCAGAAAAGAGCACTAGCAAAATATGGTGGGCTTCAAAAAGGTCTGACACATCTGCAATTGAGTTCCAGAAGGGGATGATATAGAGTGGGACAGAATATATATTAGAAGTGATAATAGCTGAGAATGTTCCAAAACTTCTAAAAGGTAGCAAATAGTTTCATAAAGCACTACAAATCACAACCCAGGATTAATCTAATAAAAGTACAGCTAGGCACATCAGTGTAAAATTGATGAAAAACTAAGCTAAAGAGAAAATTTTAAAGGAACTAAAAAAGACACATCACCTTCAAAGACGTAAGAATGAGACTGACAGTTGAGTTTTCCTTAGAAAAATGTGGGAGCTAGAGAACAATGGGGCACTAACTTTAAAGAACTAACAGAAATGAATGAATGAATGAATGAATGAATAAATAAATAAATAAATAAATAAATAAATAAATAGAAATGAACTGCCCATCTAGATGTCCATACACAATGAACACATCTTTGATAATGAAGATGAAATAAAAGATTTTTTAGGAAAACAAACATTGAAAGTATTGATCCCTAATAGACCTGCATTAAAAGATAATTTTCAGGAAGAAGGAAAAAATTATTCCAGGTAGAAACAAAGGTATAATACAGAAGGAACATCAGAGAAAGTAGAAATTTAGGAAAATAAAAATGAATATTGACAGTAAAATCAACACTAATAATGTCTTATGGAGTTAAGATACATGTAAAATATATGTAATATATATTTTATATATAATATAAATATTGTATTTATAACATTTATAAATACATATATAATATACATTGCATGTATATATTATACAATATGTCTATAACATCATATATACACTATATATACAATGTACACAGTAATAATATATAGATATTACATATATTATGTATATAACTATACTTATACATAATATAAATATTGTCATATTACTATGACAATAATAATACAAAACAAGGGGATAAATGAAATGCAGATTCTAACATTATTTGGGAAAGGTAATATGATAATAAATCAAGGATGGATTTTGTAATCTCTGTGGTAACCACTAAGTAACAGTAAAAGAATGTATAGCTAACAAGTTAATCAAGAAGAAAAATAAAGCAAAATGGAAATAGAAGTCAGCATAAAGCTAATATCAAAACCTGAGAAGATTATTACAAGAAATAAAAATTATGACCAATCTTTCCCATGAACATATATGCAAAAATGCTTAACAAAATAATAGTATATCCAGCTATGCATAAAAAAAAAGGTAATGCATCATGCAGAAATGTGTTTTTTTCCAAGAATGCAAGGCTAGTTAATATTCAAAAATCAGTCAATGCAATTCCCACATTAACAAAAAGGGAAAAAATGGGAGAGAACTCGTATGATTATCTCATAGATGTAGAAAGCAATTTGAGAAAAATTAACACCTGTTCATGATTTAAAACAAACTATTGGAAACTAGGAGTGAAATGAAACTGCCTTAATCTCAACAAACCTACCTACGGAAAAGCCCACAGTGCATATCGTACTTCATGGCGAAATACTGGAGCTTTCCTTCTGCAGCTGGGAACGGGACAAGGATGTCACCACCTATCACCACCAGCTATCACCACCTCCTTTCAACACTGCGCTGGGGGTTCAAGCAGGAAGAATAAATAAACGACATATGGTATTGAAAGGAAGAAGTAAAACTGCCATTATTTTAAGATGATATGATTGTGTATATAAAAACAAAAAGAAGCTACAGACAAACTATAAGGATGAGTAAGTGAGCTCAGTAAATAGACTGAATACAAGAACACTATACAAAAATCAATTGTGGGGTGCAAATTTAAATCACAATGAAATGCCATTACAAATCTATCAGAATTGCTAAAATGGAACAAAAATGATTGCAAAATGTTGGCAATGAGATGAAGCAGCAGGAATTCTCATACACTGTTGCAGGACTGTAGATTTGTGGAACTACTTGGAAAACTGCTTGATAATATCTAATGAGGTTGAATATTTCTTACCCAGTGAACCAGCAATTCTACTCCTAAATATATATACAGCAGAAATGCTCACATACATGCGTCCTTCCCCACCCCCCAAAATATCTTGTATACAGATGCTCATGATAGCATCACTTGAAATATCTCCAAACTGGAAACAACCTGTTTGTCTATCAACAGTGGAAAAAATAAATTTGGTGCACTGGTGCAATGGAAGGCTGGAAGGCTATACAACCATGCAAATAAACCACCAAGTTCCACATGGATGAATGTCACAAATAAAATATTGAATGAGAGAAGCCACGCACTGAAAGTACATATTCAATGATACCATTTGTATAAAGTTCAAAAAGAGGCAAAGCAAACCTATGAGGTAGTGATTTCTGGGAGACATAATGAGGGAGGCTGCTTGGGCGGTGGTTAAGTGGGTATGTTCTCCTTACAGAAGTGGATTGAGCTGCACATCTACGATCTGTACATTTTTATGAATGAGTGCTATCCTTTGAGAAAAATTTATAAACAACATCCATAAAAACAATTATTCCGTTAGTGAATGTCTTCTATGTGCAAGAGATTCTGCTAAGATTTATGAAAAATGCAAGATGTTTTGAGTGGAAGGGGTTTATAAGTTGGTTGGGGGTGCATATACATGTGAAAATATACATTAGGACACAGAAATAGGGGAGAAGTGAATGAACGTGTATAATTAGAGCTCTCACCGTGTGGAGGCCGTGGAGATCCCGGGACCAGTGTGTGCACTGGTTCTGCATACTTCCTGTAAATATATAGGAGCTACTCAGGGAGAATTGTGACAGAATCCACCCTCAAGTTTCTGTAAGTAGATTTTGCCCCTCAGTCACTTGGGGTCTTTCTTTCTCTAAGTCAGTTGAGAGCCAGTTTACCACCTTCTCTGAAAAAGCAATGGTGATGAAGAGCCTGGAGTCAGAAACCAGACCAACTGGATTCAAAGCCTTAGTCCACCTCTCCCAAAGTGTAAGACTTTGGGCAAATTGATTACCACCAAGATGCTACAATCAGGATAACAATAATGTCTAACTTTTGGCCTCACTGTGTGCCAAAATGTTTGATACAAAGGAAGTTCTTAAGAAGTATTACCTACTGTTCCTCAGTCCCTAGCTGGTAATTTGGGAAGAAATGAGCAATACATAGGCCCCTTTTCAAGAAGATCACACACAAAGGGAGATAGACAAGGAAACAATGAGCTACATGCAGCCCGATAAAAGCTGAGCTCTGAGCAGGGACCAGGGAGCACTTCGTTCTAGTTGTAGCAATCAGAGGAGGTGGCATTTGAGTGTCAAAGATGCATAGAAATCTGCCATGCTCAGAAAAAGCTGTGACAAAGGAGAGGCTATTAGTTGGAAAAGAGAAAGTAGAAAACAAGGTGCCTCTAAGCAGAGGGAACGTTGTGAGCCAGACAATAAAGCTACAGACTGAGCGTATTTGGAAAACAACAATGTGGTTCAGTGTTAAATAGAAATCGATGTAACACCAAAATGGAGAAAAAGCAACTAGCATATTAACAATTATCTAGTACAAGTCAAAGCCAAGTATTTTTAAATTCTTCTCGGTTTAAACATCCCAGTCTTGTTATAGTTATCCATACATTAGTTCCCAAAACAGACAATGGGTTATTTCTCTGTCAGTTAAAAAAACAAAACAAAAAAAACACCAGGAATTGTCTATAGCCTTACACCGACAATGTGTGTGTTCCAATATAGAAAAGAACCCGGATGGCCAATTTTAAAGGACAATTCAGATCTCTTTGGGACAGGACTAAATTTGGAAGCAAATTGTGAATTCCATGAAAGATGGCCAAGTAGACTCTGTTTTCATGCTGCAAATTTGGGGGAGATGGTCGGGATTCAAGAACAGAGACAAACCTGATCTGCTAATCACTAAAGCAGGAGGCTTCTCTGAAGCCACACGCAGAAGCAGCATTCTGCCTGGCATTTCTTAGTCACCACTAACTCCCAGGTCCACCAAATGCTAACATCTGGACTAATGATTGTTACGCACAGGGATTCTTGCTTCACCCAGGACATTGCCCTGGAGCCATGGGGAGCAGAGAGACACACAATTATGTGATTTAGTTAGCATTGATGGTGTGCTCCAAATGGGAAACCCAATCTCCTGTGTTGCCTTGGGAGAGTATCACAGTACCACACACTTCTGATATGGGAACCGGGAGCCTGAGCACAGAGCTGGAGTGGGGTGAAAGGTGAGGAATGGAAGGAAGGGAAGACAGGGAGACGGAGGGGGGAGCAGAGAACTAAGAATCTGGGGTTCTTTGTCCACCAGTTAAAGACTTTCAACTGTGCTCTGATAACTTGCCTGGCTCTGAAGAAAACCCTGGAGATAAATTAGTGAACATAATGTGATTCCTGCCCTTTAGGATTCAAATTCTAGATGGATAGAAATAAAGGTGATTTTACATTATGATACAATGTGACTTGCGCTGCAAGAGTGATTGTTACAAAATGCAATGGGAAGAAGAGACGGGTTGATGAAACATTCCTAAGTCTATGGAGAAGAAATGCCAATGAGTTGGTGCTTAAAGGGTAAACAGGATTTTAAGAGAGAGAAAATTGCACAAAGATCCAGAAGTATGCAAGTATGCTCTATATCGGCCCTGGGATCATCAACACTTTAGATACCAATTTCTCCTAAAGTGAGGAAAGTTACCAAATCCCTGTTGAAAGATAATTCCATGGTCCTAGGACCAGGACCAGTGACTAACTTGGGATAATAATGCCATACGGTTCAGTGGGCAGAACTACAGGTCAGGAATCTAAAGAAGCCTTTTTGTTCTTTTCATAGTTGCCAACCCCTTCCAGTCTCCTCTTCATGAGCCTGATCCCTCCCCTTTGACACACACCAGCGGGGAACCCCAACAGTTTCATTGGTAGAGCTTGTTCCATTCCTGGAATCTTAGACTTGAAGGTCATGAGTCATTTTCACTGGTCAACTTTGCAATAAGGTAAATTTCTAAATATTGACTGCTTAGACATTCAGTGTAAATGTCTGACATGTAAAGTAGTATTCCTTGACTTCAAAATTAAGTCGATTGTTTACTTGGAAGTACATAAGCCTGATTTTCTCTCAATGAAAAGAGAAGCAAAGAGTAAGGACAATGTATCACCCCTCTTATCCCTAAGGAGATCCAGTGTTCTTATGGGGGAATTTAAGAGAGGAGTGAGGTGAAGTTAGTAGGTACTCCAGCTTCCTGAGATCAGACGTGCTCTCTAAACATTGAACATCATTGACTTGAGCTGATGTTTTCCTGCCATGCAATTTTGAATTATATAAATGACCTTGCAAAGAGTGCCAAAACTATACCCGTACCAGCCCATAAAGTAACTTTTTAGAAGTCTGCTAGCTTTAAAATATTAGTTATCGATTCAAAATTGCTCTGAGTTAGGAGATACTGATGTATTTGCAAAAAATAAAAAATAAAGGGTGGGGGGAATAATTTGTCTCTAGAATTTAAAGGAAGAAGTCCCAAGAAATATTTTCATGAGTTTTTAACACTGAATATTTAAAAGGGAGAATTTCTAAAGAGAAATTCTAAGAAATACTTTCATGAGCTTTTAACATGTAATATTAAGACCTATTACAGCCTATCAGCAGAAAGGCCTGTGACCTTGCAAAATGGAAAAAGGCATCAGATAAACCACAACAGTAAGCTCCTCCTGTAAGATCGTCTCCAAGTAATTTAGACTCCAGGAAGCTTCAAAGAAAAGTACTGAAATCTTAGTTTACACTGCACCAAGCAAAATTTGGAGGGTGTGAGAAGGACAAATGCTTAACACTGATTCAAGAGAGAAAAAGCCCATGATTGTTTAGCTTCTTCCATCGTTATTTCAAGAATTTCTCTTGTGAAAGTTTGACTGCAGCTCTCTTGACTTTCTCAGAATTGAAGGTGACAAAAATAGCCTTTAATTAACCAGCTACAAAGTATGATAATGGCTTTTCTTCACCTCTGGGCAATTGCCTTGTGCTGATCTGACATGTACCTCCAAGGTCATTCCCCAATCTTTTGAAACAGTAATTTATTTACTGCCAGTGGGTTTTCTTTTCTTAATTTTTATGTTCAAGTAATAAGGGAGGAATCCTGGGTGTGAAAGGTAAGGGACCTGGCTCCTGAGAGCCAGCAGACTCACCCAAAGGTCCTGACCCATGTGACTGAGTCCTGGCCTGTAAACACGTCTGAATGACATTAGCTGTGTATTTACAAAGCACAGCCCTGAGTGGGTCCATTATGCCTGGTCTAATGGAACTGCATTCCTCTAAGTGCTTTTTAAGTTGTGTAGACTGCACAGCCAATATTCCTTCAGGGTCCTAGAAGGCTTGATGGCCATAAATAGTAAGCTAACCACCCCGCCTCCACCCCCCACCCCCACCCCCACCCCCCGCCCAGGGCCATCTTGAACTGCTTTGAGATACACTGAAACCGAGGCCCAAGTCCCGTCTGTCTTCTGTCACCATCTTATCTATTTGTTTGAGCTTCTGTTATCCTTACTTATCCAACTTTCTAAATCGGACACAGAAAACAAACTAATGTCACCATCCTTCCATCAGTTGACTATCCATCATTTGACTTTCATCAGTTACTTCCATAATTAACTATCTTCCAACCACTCACACCGTGCTAAATACCTCCATGTGCTAACGTAAACTGCCCCCTACTCCTAACCCAATTAGTTAGTACTATTAGTATCACCATTTTTACAATGAGAAAACTAAAAATCAGGGAGATGAAACCACGTGCCCAGGGTTGCAAGGTGAGATGAGTTTCACTATCATTAACCCCATTATACAAAGAAGGAAAGTCAGCTTTGAGAAGGTCAGTAGCTCGCCCAAGGTTACAGAGCTAGTAAGTGGTACAGCTTAAACCAAGTCTGTCTGAAGTTCAAGCTAGACTCTACTTCTTCTGAAGCCAAGGGCATTTTGATTTTGATTGTCAAGCCCTCTAGAACTCAGAAGGATCATTAGAACCAACCAATCTTCACTTTACCAGTAGGGGCTCTGAATAGCTAAGGTTAAATGGCTAGTGGTCAACAAAGTATAACCCAGTTCAGGACTCTTGTCACAGGACTCCTTACAACTGTGAACAAACTCTCACCTGATTTCACTTCAGTGAAAAACATCTAAAGACTAAAGAAGGTCTATTGGGTATGACATGTATAATTCAGCAGCAATCAAAATGTGATCTTGGAAATATTAAATAATGTAGTAAAGGGTTAAAAAATCCATTTTGAGTTTATTCTTGTGTATGGTGTAAGTTGGTCTAGTTTCATTTTTTTGCATGTACCTGTCCAATTTTCTCAACACCATTTATTAAAGAGGCTGTCTTGAAAAAAAAAAATGTGATCTTAGGATAACCCTAACTCATTAAAAAAATCAAAATTATCTTTATCAACTGTTTGTTTTTCCTTCACTATTAATATTTCACAAAATCATTCATTTTTTACATTTTACATTTTTATGACAAATATCTAAGATCCCTCCCTTCATTAAAATCAGGAGTGTTTTCTCAGCAAGTGATATGGACTTGACTTTTTCTAATTATAAATTTGTGTTCGTGATTATATATATGTGCATTATATATGCACATATATCCATATGCACATATACATAGTATTTTCACATGGGGGATAGAGAATTAGTCAATATTGTCAAACACAAGCCTTTAAATTCAGACACAGAGATGCCTTGTACTAATAATAATAGAAGTAACATTTAATCAAAATATTTGACCTGTAAATAGTCTCAACAAATATTTGTTGAATGAGTAAATTATTTGTTCAGCAGCCCCTCAGATTAAAATTTTAATTTTTATTAAATATAAAAAATTTAACTTACATTTAATCCCTGGACTTTCAGTTGTGGGTGAGAATATGCTAATCATATGGAAAATATCCTTAAAGTTTTAATATGTGCCATTTTTTTAAAATGTCCTACAACATGGGAAGGAGAGAAATCTTTCTAGAAAATAAAGATGTTCATATATTCTTGAGAACTGCTCTGAGATTTATAAAGTACACAGCATACTAAGCAAGAGAAAACAGGAAATAGTCCATTTTACCAATAAAAAAAAATGGAGCAATGGATTTGATTCTATTATATTAGTAGTGAAATGTGAGGACACAATAAATCTATCATCATCTACCTCCCTCCAGAAGCTGCCAATGATCACATATTTAGAACCCTACACCATTTCAGGGAATCCAGTTAATTAATCCTTCCAGCCAACAGAAAAACATATATTCCGTGTTTTCTGAATATCTTTCTCTTTTTTAAGATATTTGTTTTTATTAATATCAGAGAAGAAGGGAGAGGGAGAGAGAGATAGAAATATCAATGATGGGAGAGAATCATTGATTGGCTGCCTCCTGCACACCCCCCACTGGGAATCGAGCCTGCAACCCGGGCATGTGCCCTTGACCGGAATCGAACCGGGGACCCTTCAGTCTGCAGGTCAATGCTCTATCCACTGAGCCAAACCAGCTAGGGCCTGAATATCTTTCTTTTCATCTTTGTGCAGAAACACAATTTCAGTATAATGAAAAGTTTTATCAGAACCCAAATTCTATAACCTTTAGATTATTCTAACATGGAAGCCTAGAACCTAGATCAATATTGACATATGCTCTTGGTGAGCTCCAACAGAAAAGATAAAGATGGTTTATAACCAAGTCTGACAACACAACAACCCACATATGTTTTCCTAGTGGCAATTTATAGACTAAGAATCACTGTGATGCAGTCAGAGAAGCCCTGTTTACTAATGAATGCTCTTATCAATGTTTTATCATGTGGTGGGTCAATAAAAAGAGAGCATAGAAATAAATTAACTGAAGATATGAGGTCTTCCTTTCAGAAATAATATTCCACAAAAATGTTTAATGTCTGCCACCCAGACCTAGGCCTGGACTGTGGGGATCTCTCCCACACTGGAAGAGGAGCTGGCTTCTGCAGCAATAAATGCTTCCTGCACCCTGCACTTTCAAGACCGGCTTAGGGAATGTGCTTGTTGGGATAGCAGATCATCGGCTCAGGCAAGGCTTGAAAGAAGTAGCAGCAGACCAAAAACTGAAATGGAACTCGCTCCATCAACTGAAGCAAAAACTTGTCAACCAGGCACTTTGGGGCTCAGTGAATAGCACTGAACCTAGAGGCATTTCCAGGGGCAAATTTCTCTACTGCCCTTCTAAAATGTATGTGGAACAATGGGTGTGTTGTCAACAAAACTCATTCTTTCATACACACTGAGCCCTCCAGAAAGTGTCTAGACACAGAACATGCCCAAAATTTGTCCTGCAAGGCCCTCACCAAGCTTATCTTTATCCTTTGGAGTATATGTTCATGATTTCAACAACATTAACCTCTTCTTCCCCTCGACCCTTAAATCATTTTCAACCTAAATTACGTGCGTGATATTCACCATTTCCTATTTCACACTGTGGTCTTTAGTAGCTTTCTGGTCACACACATCCATTCATAGCCTGGTAAGAGCTTCCAGTTTTCACTTGGGTAAGTCATGCTAATCATCTCAGGGCTTTGGCCTAAGAGATGGAAAAGAAGTTGACTTGCTCTACCAAGCTTGAGCCCTGGAGGAATATCCACAGGGAGTCTGTGAATGAAGCCAACACAGGAAGACAGCAGTGGCTAGATGAGAGTCAGCAAAATACTGGGACTTTGTGGCTTATTTTGAGTCTTAAATCTAGTAATTACCAAAATCAGCCTAAAGCGTGAACTTCAGAGTTACCTGAGACAGTAAATCCTTATCCTTCACCTAAGCCAAATTGAGTTGAGTTTACTTGGAATTCGTGATGGTTAATTTTATGTTAACTTGACTGGGGTAAGGGATTCTCAGATAGCTGGCAAAAACAAACAACAACAACAACAAAAACACCATTATTTCTGGGTGTGTCTCTGAGGATGTTTCCAGAACACATGAGCATCTGAATTAGGACACTGAGTAAGAAGATCATCCTCATCAATGCAGGTGGGCATCATCCAATCCATTGAAGGCCTGAGTAGAACAAAAAGGTGGAAGAAGCGTGAATTCACTCTTTTTGCCTTGGACATTGATGCTCCTGGTTCTTGAGGCTTTGGACTCAGACAAGGACTTCCATCATCAGTGTTCCAGTTCTGCAGCCTTTGGCTCAGACTTACACCATTACCTCCAGACTCAGACTGAATAACACCACCAGCTTCCCTGGCTCTTCAGCTTCCTGACAACAGATCATAAAACTTCTTAACCTCCATAATTGTGTGAGCCAATTCACATATAGGGTGTCCCAAAAAATCTATACACACACTTTGAATAATTATAAAGGCAGTACTTATTAAAATACATCTCATTTTCAAAATTGAGCTTACAGCTGTTAAAGTATGTCTACATGTTTTTGAGACAGGCTGTATACACACACACACACACACACGTGTCTGTGTGTGTGTGGGTAGATAGACGGATGATAGATAGATAGATAGATAGATAGATAGATAGATAGATAGATAGATAGATGATAGATAGATAGATAATAGATAGATAGATAGATAGATAGATAGATAGATAGATAGATAGATATAGATAGATAGACAGACAGATATTCTAGTGGTCCTGTCTCTCTGGAGAATCCTAACTAAAAATATTCTAATTTATACAAGTATGCCATATTTCCTCAGCACAATTTAACTTCTTGGAGCAAGGATCATATTGAGTATTCCCCACAGCCTTAGCCTATTACAAATATGTGGTAGTCACTCAAAAATCTGTTGCTTTATTAATTGTCTGGAGTGTTCTATTTCATTTGATACTAAAACTAGAAAGTAAACATACCTTCATGATGGTCATGGCAAACCTGCTCTGTGATTCCAGTAAGTCTGGTGTTCCCCAAGTTAGGCACCGGTTCTGAATTTTCAACACCCTACCAAAAGCCAGTCATTCCTCATTACCTGGTTATTCAGAAGTCACAATTCAAATTAAGATTGACTTAAACAAAAGATCGTATTTCTATCTTAAAGTCACTTAATATTTTCTTTATGTGTATAAGTGGTCAAATCTTCTGAACTCCAAAATAAAGACATATGGGGGTTTCCTCTAAAATTCTGGCCATATGTTTCCTCCTTTCCACAGGTGGGCCAGTTATACATAGAAATCTTCATGAATTTCCCCAGGTAATTTATTTCATGGCATGTTGCCACTGGAATAATACATTTCCTCCTAATTCTAGAACTACTCAACATGCACTCTTCCCAGAATTACATATTAAGAAGTTAATAAAATTATATAAAATGTGTGCGTATATGCATGTATGTGCAAACTTACTGTCTGGTGTATGGCCATTGAGGTGACCTTGGTCAGAAAATCAATGCTTTCACTCTGCCTACAGTCAAAATTCGTTAGAGTGTGCTATATTGTGAGTCATTTTTCTGTTTCTCGGAAGCCATAGCCTTCACTGAACATAATCACTGACTCTTTTTGTGAAATTTTGACACCTTCACGAATTACTGTTCACCACCAGTGTTTACTGGTGCCAACTCTGTCAAGCAATATTACCAGGAGCTGAGGCTATAGTGGTGAGCAACATAGTCAAGGCTCCAGCCCTCACAGAGGTTATGATCTAGTAAGGATGACAGGCAATAAATAAGTAAACAAATATGTGATTAAGCTTGTTTCAGATAGCATCAAGCATTATGAAGAAAATGAAGAGGATGAAATGAAAAAAGAGTCACTCTGAGAAATGGGAAAGTTTTCACTAGGTGGTCAGTTTGGAACCATCACATGTTGTTTTCTCTCATGTGAAAATCTATGTATGTATGGGCCCGTAGCTATTTTTACTTTGATCCCATGTCAAAAGACCTTTCTCAATCTAGGATGAGGGGTGTATGACATTATTCATTTAACTGGAAATTAATTCTCTCTTTTTTTCTTCCTACACCTTCCTTCCACTGGGAGAGGCCCTTTTCCTTTCTTTGGAGGGCTTCCCACAGGGTCCTGTTGCCCCTTTCTGGTTTAATCCTGAATCACAGACTTTTTACCCTAATTGAAAAAATATCCATTGCACCTAGCAATCAGTTCTTTCACATGGGTTGTGGGTTTAGCATTCGGCAGCCCGAGTTTGAAGACCACAGATACACAAAGCTGGGCAAAAGGACAGAACTACTAAGGATGGATATATATATATAACTTCAATCAAACACAAACCACAGATGTGGTGTAAGTGGCTAACCACTCCTGAAGTTATGGGATGAATGTCTTCAGACAAGATTCTATGGCTACCTAGAGCACCAGTGCCCTCTCATGGATGAGGTGTGAAGCATCTTCAAGGAAACACACATCCTCGTTCTCTCCTAGACAGAGCCAGTACAACACACACCTCTCCATAGATGAGGAAGGTCCTGGCGTACTATCAGGAGAAGCTGACTCTACCCACTCTTCCATTCCCCACCTGCTCCTACCAGGTGTCTCACTCCTGAAATCACCACATTTAAGTAGCATTCTTAAGCCTTCCATCCCAAGCAAATATGAATCTTCCAAAGACGATTCATTTTCTGAAGCTATGAGTCAATTACAAGTTAGTGAGAAAGAGTTTATGCAGCTCTACCTTGATAGGGGGCTTTGTCCTTAGACAAAAGGAAAGACCTTGGGACCACTGGGCAACTCAGAGTGCTGGGAATCGTTCAGGAAGTGAGGGCCCACCCTAAGAATAATAAACTTGACTTTACTAGATTCATGTATATGATCTTAGTTAATATTCCCACTAAGTTAAAAATACAAGAACTATTTTTATCCTGAGACACTTTACAGGTGAGGAAATTGATCCTGACACCAAAGAGCTTGGCATATGGTTGATATCCTTTATTCTGCTATTCTGCATAGTGCAGTAAATGTTCTAAAAAGAAATCTGTACAAATGGGGTTAATCCTTTTTAATGTCTACGCATATGCAAGTGGGGAAACACAGTCAGAAAAAGCAAAGTAAAGAGGAATATATAGCCTAACCCTACCACTTCCTCAGGGTAAAATCAGTCTGATTATTCCAATTCTTATTTTAATTCAACAAGTTAAGAAAAATCTAAGATTTCTAATTAACAAAAAGCACTTACACCAAAAAATTGTAGTATCTTCTTGTAAGTTAAAGTTTACAGAAATTTTTCTTAATAAGCATGTTTGCCAAAGATATTACTCACTTTTATCAAAACTTAAGTGAGCTCCTAACCCTATCATGCAAAAGACATCTTGTGGGGAGCCGATATAGGGTTAAGCCTCGGACTGACCTGTGGGCAAAGTCACAAACAATTCCCAGCTTAGAAGGCACAGTCCTCTTAGCATAATTAGGCTTGACCTTATGAGGCTCCCTAGATCTTATCTGGGAAGCTAATGGGCTGAGGAAGTGCAGGAAGTATAACCATGGTGTAAACAAGTGAAACTCACAAGAACTGTGTAACTAATGGAAACCACTACCTTGTTTACCTCTCACTATAAAATAAAGGCTCAGCTTGCCTTGGGATCTTTCTCTCTGGCCTCAGCCAGGCACAGGGAAGATCCACGGAGACTAAGGAAAGCTAGAGAGCAATGAATGCTGTCTCCGTGTAAATCATTCTTCGCCGACTCCGTCCACACCTTTGGGAACCCCTGGACCAGCTGGGGCTGGACCCCAGCATATGGCGCTCGAACAGGATTCCCCTAGGTAAGCCCCCCGCACTCGGGACGGATAGGACTCCACCATAGGGTGCTGCAGACCCCCCCTATAGAAGATAAGTAGGGTAAGAAGGTGGATAGTACAGAACTTAGATTGAGAAGATGTGCCATACTTAGTCTAAAGGAAAAAGACTCTGTATTGATCTGTAAACACATATGCTTGCTAGCAGAGGAGTTAAGGTTACGCCCAGACGGAATGTTTTATACAAGTGTGTCCATGCTTTTCTGAGGAAGGAAAGGTGCCAGAAAGGTAAATGTAGAGGCATGGGAGAAGGTAGGCCCAAGGAGCCTTATCCTTAACCCCACTGCAGCCTTTCCACCCCGGGAAAGTGCAGGATTGGCAAGCTCTCCCTGGGGTGATAGATCAGGACTCAGGTAATAGCGGAAAGCGCCAATCCTACTCTTAAAATGGATATAAGAGAGCATTTGGGGTTTTTCTTTTTAATGCCTGTTTTGGATTGAGTAAATGCATTTTACTTAGTTTTAACATATCAAAGTCAGCTCTTGACACAAAAGGAAAAACTAATAGTTTGGCTCAAAATTGGGGTTTTGTTTTGAGGTGCTGAGACTCGGGGGTGGAGCCAATTCACAGTAGAAATGTGAAGCTGCGGCTTTTGGGGTTGAAGTGGGAAGTTGTGAATACAGAGGAGTATGTATGTTTATATATGGTCAGAATTCCATCAATGTAAACCTTTTCTATAAAAACAAAAAAGGGGGAGAATCATGTTATATGTTAGATTTTTTGGAAATACAATGCAGAGGGTTGTACAGCAGCCAAAAGGCATTGGGCCTCCTGTACAATAGCCTCTGCCGACTTAGCCCAGCGGAAGGATGCAAACCAGACAAGAGTTTTAAAAGATCTAGTAATGATGTGGGGAAGAGGTTGTGTTTTGTATCTTTCCAGAAGGAGCAGCCTCTGCCTCCCTCCTGAGGACCGTCACACCTGGGAGGCTGAGTTAGCACACCTGACCAGTGCCCATCTGCAGCAGATATGCAGCCCTGAGCTGGAACCACCTGTCCATTGGAAGGATCACATGTGCCTCCTATTTGTCTGTCCTTATGTCCCAGCTTTGCCCCACATCTCCTTTCCTTTTTCCTTTTTTAAAAATCTGACTACTTGTTTGCTGGTTCTTTGGCCTTTCTCCTGCTCTCCTGAACACAGCCTTTTCTAGAATCTCCCTACCCTACTGTTCCAGGAAGGGCACCTCCCTTTTCTGCCGTGACTGGGAGTGTTTGATATATGCCCCATATGTAGAGTTGTCTTGTACCAAGAGCCTGACATCCTGGGCTGAGAAAGCCCTGTCCCAGGCCCACAGCTGTTGCCTGAGTTCTCTGTTCTTGCTGAGGTCACGGTGGCTGGTACCATGGATCTGTCTCTCGCCCAATGGAGTAAGCTGGGCCCTCTCTGGAGAAGAAACCTGGGTTCCCCAAGATATGTGACCAGAGCCGGGGCTCCACCAGCAGGCGAGGGGAACCCAAGGCAGGTGCTGGGCGTGGAGGCTACAGGGGCATACTGAACCTCACATCACCCTGCTTGGCCCCGGAGGATGGCTGGTTAGCCAAAGACGGGTAAGATTCCTCAGGGTGGAACAACCTAAGACAGGCACAGCCGGGGGCCAGTAGGAGAGAACTTGGGGTTCAACAGAGGTGGGGCACAGATCCTCACCCCCCTCCAATTGTGCAGGGGCTTGAACACTCGCCCCTTCTGAGGGAGGTCTCCTGCCCCCATGGCTGCTTCTCGCTTCCCATGCCCAGCTCAGATCGGGAACAGAAAGAGACTTGGCCCAGCTCAGATCGGGACCCAGGTAAAGACAGAGACTGGCTGACAGCAGCTGCCCTCTCACTGCAACAGGGTTTGTTTTGACCATTTCTACCTTGGACCACAGGGAAAGGGGCAGCTGAAGGAAAGGGCTGTGTCAGGATGCTGCCTTCTTCCCTTTCTTCTTCCTCCTTTTTTCTAAACACTTCCATGCCTTGTAGTTCTTTTGCTTTCTCTTCTTTTTCTCTACTATCCTCCATCTCTGCCTCATCCTCCTCCTCCCCAGTATCATCCATATCAGCTGACCCAGAGGGCACAGCTGACTCCTCCCTGGACACCGACACCATCATCAAACTTGGCCCTGATGGACCCTTTGATCCAGCCGTACAACACGGTGACACTTCGGGAAGCCCATCGCCAGTGACATCGCCCGCTAACCAGATCAACAAGGACAACCAAACCACCGACTTGGGGTCAGCTGAAGAAGTTAACAACTGAGGCCCAGCACATGGTAGAAAAGCAAGAAGTGGAAGCTACTCTCTCAACCAAGTCGGAGGACTCTTGAGTAAATCGGCAAAAGGAACTTTCATTTGGTAGAAAAATGTTACTGTGGTTTGATTTCTCACTTATTGCTGTTTTGCATTGCCATTGTTTTATTATTCTTACTAGTTTTAAAAATGTTATGTTTAAGTTTTAAAGTGTTTTGGGTTTTGCATTGGCATTGTTTTGTTATTGTTTTAATAGCTGGAGTTTTGTTCTTGATGCTTAAGTTTGATGCTTAAGTTTTACTGTCATTATGGTAGCTTAAAAACTCTCATTATAGTAGCTTAAAAAATAAAAGAAGGGTGAGATGTGGGGAGCCGATATAGGGTTAAGCCTCGGACTGACCTGTGGGCAAAGTCACAAACAATTCCCAGCTTAGAAGGCACAGTCCTCTTAGCATAATTAGGCTTGACCTTATGAGGCTCCCTAGATCTTATCTGGGAAGCTAATGGGCTGAGGAAGTGCAGGAAGTATAACCATGGTGTAAACAAGTGAAACTCACAAGAACTGTGTAACTAATGGAAACCACTACCTTGTTTACCTCTCACTATAAAATAAAGGCTCAGCTTGCCTTGGGATCTCTCTCTCTGTGGCCTCAGCCAGGCACAGGGAAGATCCACGGAGACTAAGGAAAGCTAGAGAGTTCTGAACGCTGTCTCCGTGTAAAACATACTTCGCCGACTCCGTCCACACCTTTGGGAACCCCTGGACCGCTGGGGCTGGACCCCAGCAACATCTATCTCATCAGGACAATGGCCAATATCTTTTATGCAATCTGGAAAACTAGGTTTAAAGGAAGCCAGTATCTCCCTATAAAATCAGAAGTCTGGGTTTGCTGGAGGGCTAGGAGCCATGTCACACTAACTACAATGTTATTATTAACACCATTATCATAATCCTCATTCTTATTGAAGCCTGTGGTGATATGCCTTTACTGGATTTTTGTAGGAACAGGAATGCTTAACTTCAGAGTAAGTTAAGAGAAACCACTGGAGTATAGAAGCGTTCTCCCCATACATTTGGAAGGTGTGCTTTTTCTCCTCGAAGGGTGAGAGCATGAGAATTCAGCTAACTATTCTCATAAACACACTGGCTGTCTGGCAGGGGCCTTGCTTAGAAGAGTCCCAGTAGCAACAGAAGAAGCCAATTTAGGATTAAAAAGTATTGTACGAAATTTACCTTTTGGATAACTTACAAGCTAATACCTGAGAGATAACCCAGGTATCTTTTCCTTGAAAGTCTTATTATGAATAACATTTTCCTCAGAAGAATCTCTATAAGACCCTGATAATAATGTTGTAGATATAAACAAATAGGAGTTAAGTATGTTTCCCAAGGTAACACAGTAATTGACAGAGTTAGCACCTAAATCCAGATCTCCCATCCTACTCAATCTTAGTACTCTTTCCACTACTGCACACCATCTCTCCCAGGTAGACCAGAAAGACTCGGGCCAAGTCTTATAGACATAGCCAATTACTATTTGCTAATTATAATATTTTTTTCTGCTTTGCTATGGCTCATTACCTAGGCAGGCATGTAACTTTTTTTATCAGCCACATAGCTGAGCTATAGTGTTCTGTCTAATTGTATTCCACAATCTCATCAGTGTGTAGATGGGGCCATCACTACATGACCTTTAGTCATACATCACAGTTAAAAGTCAAGTCAGTCTTGATTTGCACAAAATCAAGTCACAAGTCTGTTTTAATTGGCACCAACATTTCACAAATGAGTCAAGTATGGGTTGATTCTTTAAAAAAAAAAATTAAAAACACTTTCATAGGACCCTGACTTTCACACCCAAAGAATCACCATTATGGTGACAGAGATAGTGTACCTCCCAACTTCTCTAGACATTGGGAATACACTAGGAAACAAAAACATTCCTTTTCTTAGTAGTCTACACTATCACTAGATAATATTCATTTAGACTCCAAAATTGTAGACTGTAAAAGACACAGTTGTCAGTTTTTTTTAAGCTTGTTATTTTATTTTATTTTTAATGAATTCAAGTCCAGGTCTATATTACAATTAGGAACTCAAATTTCTCATTTGAAGTGGGAAAAATCTTTCAGTTTGTAGATCTTGTTAAAAGATTAACTAGTTAATGATAGCATACTAAAGCTATATTAAATTTAGAGCTTTTCTATGTAAATTTGGCCTAGTCTTCTATCAATTAGGTGTACCTATTCTCTCCTCTTTTCTTTTTTTTTCTGGCTGCCCACTTCTTCCCCATTCCTCTTTGGGGTTAATATGTCAAAGAAAGGGCATGGAACTGAGGTCTGTCAAGGACTCAGAGTTATCCTTCTGGAGAAAGTGGTCATGGGAAAGGGCAACCTCCAAATCTGCTTTATCTCCATCCGGCAGGATCATGGTTAACTAAGACTTGGTTTTGGCATCTCCTCTTAGTTCACAAAAGGAAAATAAGGAAGTATACATTCAAACACATATTTGCTGTCTCAAGAGAAAGCTCTTTATCTCCCCCACAGCTGCCTGCCAAGCCCCAGAAGGTTTCAGGGTCAGTGATTATCATCTCTCCATTCAGACACTGTGACATCTATGAATATGTTGACTTTGAAGACTAGACCAAGTCATTCCTGACAGATGTTAATTTGATTGCTCAGTGCTGACCTCTATTGAGGCCTGGCTTTTGTCTTCATCACTATATTAAGATGGTGATTACCTCCCTGAAGTCATAAAAATGCTCTGATAAGCCTTATCGATCTTGGATTTGAAACTGAACAGATAACCAAAGTGTATTATGGTAAACTTTTAACCTACTCCCTAAGACATATGTCAAGACAGAGACAAGAGTTCATGTTTTTCATTTCACAAAAGACCTCTCTCTCATTTGTTTTTACATTAATAATTACTGCTTTAAAAGTAACCCAACCAACTCTGTCCACTTTGCATTTATTTTCGCAAGCCTCTAGTCAACTAAGGACCATTATAATCAAGAAATTATTGAACATCCTTCTCTTAGAAAATTTTGGATATGAAAAAATTGAAAGACAACAGTGAAATATCAAAAATAGTGATACTCATTGCCTACCTTTAAATAAATTCTGTAGATTTAAGGCCAGTGTTAGAAATAATAGCTATCTGTGTAGCTATAGATGCAGAAGTCCTGGGAAAGAAAACTATTTCTTTTTATTATGCTGTAATAGAAAGAACATGACTTGGAAGTCAGAC
The DNA here is from genome assembly GCF_963259705.1 of Myotis daubentonii. Lineage (NCBI taxonomy): Eukaryota > Metazoa > Chordata > Mammalia > Chiroptera > Vespertilionidae > Myotis > Myotis daubentonii. Next base: position 49,463,927 of record NC_081850.1, read on the forward strand.
AGAACTGGCTCAAATATTGGCTCCACAACCTGTCAGACAGGTGCTCTTAGGGAACTTACTAGACAGAGCTGAGTATGAATTTCCTCATTGGGAAGATGAGAATAATACCTACTTTTGTGGTTAGGACTCAAAGATAACCTTTCCTTCAAACATACAATTCCCAAAGGGGCATTGACACCCAGAGTTCTCATTCCTTCAAACTCTAATTAATAAGTGAGCTATATATTAATGACACATTTTCTGTTCTTCTTAGAAACTTCCTAGCCTGAAGTAGAGATACTGTTGCCCAAATACTTTCAGATTGGCAAACATGGGGGCTTAAGGTAGGAATAAGAGAAAACCATTAAATAATCACTAAACTATCAAAGTGCTCCAGAATGGGTAAACTGTGTGTCTTAGAGACTTAGAACAGATGGCCTAGAGTCAAAAATTAAGATTGAGATTACGGCCCAAACCAATATGCTCAGTTAATATTTGACAAAGGAGGCAAGAACATACAATGGAGCCAAGATAATCTCTTCAATAAATGGTGCTGGGAAAATTGGACAGATATATGCAAGAAAATGAAACTAGACCACCAACTTACACCATACACAAAAATAAACTCAAAATGGATAAAGGACTTAAATGTACGACCGGGAAACCATAAAAATTCTAGAAGAATCCAAAGGCAACAAAATCTCAGACATATGCCGAAGCAATTTCTTCACTGATACAGCTCCTAGGGCACTTGAAACTAAAGAAAAAATGAACAAATGGGACTACATCAAAATAAAAAGCTTCTGCACAGCAAAAGAAACCATCAACAAAACAACGAGAAAACCCACTGTGTGGGAAAACATATTTGCCAATGACATATCTGATTAGGGCCTAATCTCCAAAATTTATAGGGAACTCATACAACTTAACAAAAGAAAGATAAACAATCCAATCAAAAAATGGGCAAAGGACCTAAATAGACACCTTTCAAAAGAGGACATCCAGAAAGCCAAGAGACATATGAAAACATGCTCAAAGTCACTAATCATCTGAGAGATGCAAATCAAAACAGCAATGAGGTACCATCTCACACCTGTCAGACTGGCTATCATCAACAAATCAACAAACGACAAGTGCTGGAGAGGATGTGGAGAAAAAGGAACACTTGTGCACTGCTGGTGGGAATGCAGACTGGTGCAGCCACTATGGAAGACAGTATGGAGTTTCCTTAAAAAACTGAAAATGGAACTCCCATTTGACCCTGTGATCCCACTTCTAGGAATATATCCCAAGAAACCAGAAACACCAATCAGAAAGGATATATGCACCCCTATGTTCATAGCAGCACAATTCACCATAGCTAAGATCTGGAAACAGCCTAAGTGCCCATCAGTAGATGAATGGATTAGAAAACTGTGGTACATCTACACGATGGAATACTATGCTGCTGTAAAAAGGAAGGAACTCTTACCATTTGCAACGGCATGGATGGAACTGGAGAGCATTATGCTAAGTGAAATAAGCCAGTCAATAAAGGAAAAATACCACATGATCTCACTCATTCATGGACAATAGAGACCATTATAAACTTTTGAACAATAATAGATACAGAGGCAGAGCTGCCTCAAACAGATTGTCAAACTGCAGCGGGAAGGCCGGGGAGGGTTGGGGGGCAGGAGGTAGGGGGGTAAGAGATCAACTAAAGGACTTGTATGCATGCATATAAGCATAACCAATGGACATAAGACACTGGGGGATAAGGGAGGCTAGGGGACTGTCTAGGGCGGGGGGATAAAATGGATACATATGTAATACCCTTTGTAATACTTTAAGCAATAAAAAAAAAAAATTCCAATCAAAAAAAAAAAAAAAGATTGAGATTATAAGGAACAAGGTCTGTCTATGGTCAAGTAGGAAAGATCTAGAAGGTTTTACATGGTTCTACTCCAAACAATCCTTGGGGTAGGCCTCCAGCAGCTTTATCTCTGCCAGACCCGACATTAGTCACAGTGATGGCAAAGGTTTTTGATGGGGAAAAACATCCCAAAAAGGAAGACAAATCATAACTAATTCAGAGGTGGCTGAGTAGACCGTCACCTCTCTCTTTCTATTTGCTGACGCCTAAAATTCTTTTAATTTGAGTGGAACATCTTTTATCCCATAATTATAGCTGAAAGGCTTAAACTTCACAAGGCAATTTAAGACAAGGTGTTGATAAATATAAACTCCAGTCAAAATATAATCAGTCAATCAGTCAACAGGTGTCAATGATTGCTTATTAGATCTCTCTCTGTTTTGAGAGAGAAAAGAGGTGAAGGGAGCAAATCCCTGGTCAGCTGAAAGGAGAGAAGAGGTCACCACTAGAGGAAAGCTCATAAAGAAGTTTTCTTACATCACAATTTTGCCCCAGAGGGGTCCTGTTTGAAGCTGGGAGAGGGCAACAGAAGCTAACTGAGCTCTGAAATTTGGTTTGGGGACATTTGGGGCCTTATAAATATTGTGTTGTTTTTGTTTGGTCAAGATTCTACAAATACCATAAATCTGTTACAATGGTTTATGAATTATGGTTCCTTTAATAGTGTTTATTTTTCACAGGGTTGATTGACTTTTCTTTAGGAAAAATGGGGCACCCAATAAATTGGTAGCTTAGATGCTGGAATGGAGACTCCAGCCCCCATCAGCTGTCTCAATTCTATCTGTAACATATTCCTTCTGTGATTACCCAGACCTAGTCGCCAGTTCATCCGTCAGTCAGATACTCAGATAGTCAGTCAGTCAGAGAATTAGTCAAATATTCAGTCAGAAACATTCAGTCAGCATTCAGCCAGTCATTTAGCCAGCCCATCAGTAGGCATTCAGTCAAACAGCCAATTAAGTAGTCAGACATTCATTCATTCAGATTGTCAGTGAGTCAGACAATTAGACAATCAGTTAGACATTCAGTCAATTATTCACTCAGACAATCAGACGGTCAAGCAAGCAGACAGTAAGATAGTCAAACATTCAGTTTTATGGTTATACTGTAATTCAAGGTGTTGCTACAATTTAAATATATTTTCCTTCTTAGGGTTTTAGTAGAACTTGGGAGAGTTTTAAGTATAAAGTATGTATAGGGCCCAAATCAAAGGATTATTTTTTGATTACCTGTGAGATTGCAAGATCCTCTGACAATCTTTTACACAATCCTTGAGGCTGGAGGCAATTATAGTCAAATGGAGACCATATTAATTTTGAAATCTGAAGACCTGGTGCTTGGCATAAAGTGAGTCACATGATAGTTTATATCAGTCAAAGTATTATTGTTATAACACAGGAAAATCTTGGAACTTTAATGGGTTAGCACAATATAAGCTTACTTCTTCCTGGGATGGTGGATCAAAGGTCCAGACTAACAGAGGTTTTGCCATGGCGGTTGTCCTGGGCATCTGCAACCACACAAGATTTCATAGGAAGTGTGTATGGGCCAGGCCTAGAAGTGGCTTACATAATGCCACCCTGTTCCATTGGTCAGAACTCAGTCACATGCCCATATCCAACCACAGGGAGCCTGGGAAACAAGTCTACCTGGGGGCCCAGGAGGAATGGAAAACAGTTCAGTATCTAGCTAGTCTCTGCCACAGTGCTCAACAAATGTTTGCTCAATGAATGGTTCCAAGTTCCAGGCAACCATTTACTGAGTCTTGTGATCCTGGTTAAATATTTAGACCTAAAAATATGTGCCATGTTTTAATCTGTAAAAAGGGCATAGTACCCCAGAGGGGTTTTGTGTTTCTTATTTTATTTTAATTTTTTAAAGCATTTGATGAATGTGAATAAGGACTTATAAAGTGATAGCATGCAATATGACCTTTTTTTCAGATAAATTTTCACCAAAAATGGCTAGAAAGCAAGGCTGAGGACTCTGTGTATAAATTGTACATGTAATACAATTGGAATCATTTGAAATGATAGGATGGATTTTTTCTTCTTCCAAATTACATGCTATACATTTGACAGCATACAAGGTGATTCATTTGGAGTTGCCCTGTGTCTCATGGAAAGGATTCACAAATTAAAATCATCTAAGCTAGTCACATGTTCACAATAACCTATGTACAGGATTATTCACAAGAGGCCCAGTGCATGGATTTGTGCACCGGTGGGGTCCCTCGGCCTGGCCTGTGAGGATCAGGCTGAAACCAGCTCTCCCTCATCCCCCAAGAGGTCCTGGATTGCGAGAGAGCAGTTCTCAGGTGATGCACCCCAGAATCGGGCTCCCTTCTCTCTAGTTCCAGGTGCATCACCCGAGAACCACAGCTACCAAATCACCCCAGCTCAGCAGCTCCTGCATTGAGCATCTGCCCCCTGGTGGTCATTGCACTTCATAGCTATCGGTCAGATGGTTGAACAGTTGCTTAGGTTTTTATATATAGATAGATAGTATAAGATTAAAAACAACCTAAATGTCCCTTTCAAAATTATCCTAAGCCAATTTGGTTCCTCGGTAAACATCTGGCTGTTAGAGGTGGATGGTGTCTATATGTCCCCTACCTCATAGTTTCTCTTCCAGGTACTATATTGTAATGAGAACCATCCTCAGGCCAAAGTCCCCCAAGGCTCTGCCTTCTGCCTCACTCACATCCTGAAAAAAGTGCCCAAGAAGTTGATAGAGGAAGATGTGCAATTCTTCCCTCCATAGCTAACAGTGAATTCCCTCGAGGCCCAGAGCAAAATATCCTCAGCAAAAGCCAAAACAATAAGTAGAGCTATCTTTTCAAAACGCTTAACAGCTTAGTGAAATTTTTGTTGATGTCATTCTGTTGCCCTTAAATTAGTTTCAAGGGAAAACTGGTGAACTTTTGTCCTCCAGGAAGATTCCTTTTATGGCCCTTCCTCTCAACCTTTTCTCTCCAACTTCTTTCATTTCCTCCCAATCAAAACAACACTAACATCACCCTCTGCTAATGTCTATTTTGCTGTCAGGCTTAAATGGGTCAAAGTTCCAATCACTAGTGAAACAAGAGGGAGTGTGTTTGGCTTAGATGTGATAATGTACAAATGCTTGCTTAAATGCTGGTTTTCATATCCTAATGTTATAGGGAAGTATTCCTGCTGGGCTGGAGGCCACTAGCTAGGACTGATAGCCAAGGTTTACAGGAAGGCACAGGGTAGGGAGGGGCAAGCTGGCTCTGCTCACCTCTAAGAACAACAGCCATGGCAAACTGGCAGCTCACAGGCCTTATTGGCACATGGCAGCTTTGGTCTGATGCACATGGTATTTTCAAACATTTTTAATTAGTTATTGATACCTAAAATATTTGGAGATTTCACAAAATTCTAGAACTAACTTCTCTATTACACAGCTGGCCAGCCAAGACCTGAATCCCTTGCCGATGTAAGAAACATCCAAACCTGTAGAGAATTTTTATGAGCTTTTTTGAGCCAAACTGATGACAACTGCCAGGAAGCAAAATCTCAACAGTTTGAGAAAATGCTCTGGAAAAGGGCCATTTTGCACCTTATTCTGTACATTACAATCAAAGGAGAAAACCTAAGGGAGTTACATGAAATCCATTGATGGTAGATTAGGGAGGCAGGAGAAAGCAAAGCAGAGAAATCTCTGAGGTTGGATGAAAAGTAAAACCAGAGATGATCCCAGAAAGCTCTGCTAAGGTAGTCGGGCAGTGAAAACGGGAACAATGTCAAGCACATTAGCAATAGAATTAATGAATCTGAACCTGGCGAGATGCTTATAGAGAGTGGAACTTCTGAGTCATTCCCAACAAGGAGAGGAGAGTTGGAGCATTCACCCTCCAACCCCCATGCATCATTGACTGGGCTGCTCTCAGAGGCATTAACTCCCCATCTCTTCTGGCCCTCCCCATCCGAGACCCAGAACCAGCTCTCACATGGCAAGTTGCAGGTAGGCGGTAGGCGTTGTGGGAACTCACTAGGATGGTGCTTGCCAAGGTTATCTGGGCGGGACATAGACAGAGGCTGCTACACCATCCCATCTTGTGGTTGCTCAGCATTCCAAAACCCTGTTCTTTCCATGTGTTTCTTATCTTCTCCCAGCATTTTAAAGTTCACTATCTTTTCTTCTGTGGGAGAAAGAGAATATGGCAGGGGGAGGTGGGGTGTGAAAGGAGAACCTCGAGCATGTAGTGATATTTTAAAAACCTTTTCAGGAGTTATTTTGGTGAGGTTTTTGACCACGGGGGAGAAATTGATGGGAGGGCAGGGGAATTCTTGTCTCATATCTGTACTAAATAACTCTGCTTTGATTAACAATAATGATTGATGGGAGTAATTCAGTGAGACTTGTCCCTTGTCTCTTTATATCACAGATCAATATATGCCTAATATTCCAGGTAAGGAGAGAAAAATCAGTAAATTTATACCTCTGTGTATTGTTTAAGTGGTCTACTCCCAAAGCAAATTTTTTTATGACTAACCTAAATTTAACTGGTGCCCCTGTGGTCCAGTCTCAGATTAGTGTCACATGAAAAAAAGCAGTTGGTTTCGATTAGCAGACAAAAAGTAACAAACACTCCAAGTTTTTACTTAGTCTATGGAGCCTTTCTGCACAGAATACCATTTTTATAATTTTCTCTCCCTAAATCTGCCTTCTCAGTGTCATTCACAGGAATGATGGCTGTTCCCCAAAACTTTTTTCCCACTTCTCTTCACTTCCCATAGCTCAAAACTCTCCTACTTTCAATTGTCATAACTTGTATCTCTCCCCTGACCCACCCTTTTTGTTTTTTTTAAGATCAGCTGAGACTCTATCATCTTTGGGGTTTTGTTGTTGTTGTTCCTTTTCCATTGTATATAATCACTACAACAAATGCTATCCAAAGCATCTACTCTTCCCGGTGGAGGGTTGTAATGTATGATATGAAAAAGTTAGTGATTACTGACTTTTATGTTAATAATTTTGTTTTACTGTCTATACTAAGTTATCTCTTGATCTGTATCTACCTATATTTATGTTTCTTGGAAAAGGACCTAACAAACAGTAGAAATTTCCTAGTGTCTTCTTGCCTTCTTCCTTACCCCTTTTTCTTTCTTTTTGCCAACTACCTCTTCTATCTTAAGAACTTTGACTAATCTATCAACTGTAAAACTTGCATAAGCAGATTTTGGAAAATACTATTCTAGTGGTTATCAAGCAAGAAGTACAATGTAGGAATGAGCGCCAACCATGAGTTTCAGTTAAAGTTGCAAACAGCTTTCTATGCCCAATGACAAGGACGAGGACTCCGCTTTTCCTGTCCTATGAAACACTGACCCTGCTTCCCTGGGGGAGTCACCAGGCCTTCGGATGCTTCCTGAGTCAAGGAATCGGCTGGTAAAGCCTTTCCAACCTCGATTTGAGTCTCTTAAACTGTTTTCTTTAGATTCTACACAGACAACGTGTGTGTGTGTGTGTGTGTATACACATATATATACATATTCATATGCATATGATGTGTGTGAAGATAAATTAATGTGAAGTTATAGATCACTTTCACATTCACTATGCTTACAAAATGCCAACAACTTTATGAGGTAAGCATGAGTCTGAATTATTCTACAAGTGATAAAATTAAAGTTCAGAGGAATTAGATGTATGTGTGTGTCTGCGATTATGTCTGTGCTTGCATGAATGATTTGTGATCTTATATATTCAATTCCCACGGTTCAAAAGTAGAAAAGGCAGAAAATTATTACAAAATACAACCACATTTAATTTAATTTAACAGCTATAATTACAGTTAATAGTCAGTGTTATCTTCCATTAACATACATGTGAATCTTAATACTCATGATACCAAAATAAGACCTGGATAGTACAGGAAAGGACAATTACAAGCCCTATCTCATTCAAGAACAAAAATGAAAAATTCTAAATAAAAATATTATCAAGCTGATTCAAACAATTTATAAATAATACGCTGTGACTGAATTGATTTATTCCAGAAATTTGGGTTTGATTTGACATATACAAGTTATTATTGTAATGGACCACATTAAAAGATTTTTAAAAAGAAAATATGATCTCAATAGACATAAAAAAGCATTCAAAAATTAACATTAACTCATAAAACAAACATTAAAGTGGGAAGAAAGAGAAACTGCTCTAATCTGATCAAGTGTATCTACTATAAAGATTATAGGGAATTAGTGAAATATTAAAATTCTTTTCTTCTCTATCAAAAATAAGACAAGAATGGCTGCTTCGCTTCAATATTTCCTCGGTGGCTCTAGCTAGTACAGCAGGAAAAGAGAAAAATGTAAAGATACTAATTGGAAAGGAGCAAACAGAACTGTTACTATTTATTTGCAATTGTCTACATAAGAAACTCACAAGAGTCTACAGAGAAAGATTAGAACTAACTAGAGCTCTTAGCAAAGTTTCTGGACATGCATTCAATATATGAAAGACAACTGCATTTCTATACAGCAACAACAAATAATTAGAATATCTAATTTTAAAAATTAGAATAGTGCCAAAGACCTTAACAGACACCTCACTGAAGAATATTTACAGGTGACAAATAAGCATATGATAGATGCTCTACATCAGATTTCACTGAGAAAATGCAAACTAAAACAATTAAAATAATGTGTAGAATAATATTCAACACACCTGTTTTTGGCAAAAATCCAAAATACTGACACCAAATGCTAATGAGGGTGTGGGGCAACAGGAATTTTCCTTCATTGTTTGTGGGAACGCAAAATGGTACAGGTACTTCAGAGCACGATTTGGTGGCTTCTTACAAAGCTAAACATACACTCACCACACAATCCAGCAATTATGCTACTTGTTGTTTCCTCAAAGGAGTTGGAAATTATGACCACACAAAAGGATGCACACAGGTTTTATAGCAGCTTCATTCATAGCTGGCAAAACTTGCAAGCCACAAAGATGTCTTGTAGTAGGTCAACGCATAAACAAACTGTGGTATATCCAGACAATGGACTGTTATTTAATGCTAAAGAGAAATGAGCTAACAAGCCCTTAAAATACATAGGTGGAACTTAAATGCATGTTACTATGTGAGAAAAATAATCTGAAAAGCTACATTCTGTGTGATTGCAACTATGTAACATCCCGGAAAAGGCAAAACTATTGGAGATAATAAAAAGATCAATGGTTACAAAGGCATTGAGGGGGAAGGAGGGATGAATAGGCAGAGCATAGAGGAAATTTAGGGCAGTAAAACTACTCTGTATGATATGACAATGCTCGATACATGTTATATATTTGTCAAAAGCCATAGAATGTACAACACCAAGAGTGAAGCCTGATGTAAACTATGGACTCGGGGTGATAATGATGTGTCCATGTAGGCTCATCGTTTTAACAAATGTACCATTACCAATCTGGTGAAGATCCTAGGAGAAAAAATAGATCACCTGATAGAAAGTAAAAGAGGTCCTTTTCCTACTGACATCACAGGAATTAGCTACTATTTCTATGTCATATTTGGAATAAAAGCTGTTTTGTTTTTATCTATTTTATTATATTTGAAAAGACTATTGAGAAGGAGGAACACATTGTACCTAGAGCTTGGGCTCTGGTTGGAAGCATCTTTAAGATTTTGAAAGTTTAGCAGAGATGATAGGACCTGGGAAAACTGCCATTTCAAAGCTCTGGCTTTCTGAATTGCATGCAGGAGATAGAGATTGGAATGCACCTCCAGGACAGGTATCCCTTTTTCCGGAAGTCAGTTCAGATGGGCCAGACATCCTTGCAAATGTCAAGTTGAGGCCAGACTAATGGTGACTTTGCCAAGCCAAGAGCTCTGTGCATTATGTAGACGGTGTATGCAGTAGGCATCTCTGTGGGCTCTCTGATGTCTCTTTTTGATGGTGCCAGGCCTCACCCTTGTTGCTCCCCAGAAGTTAGGCAGACTCCTGTTCAGGCTGATGCTCACAGGAAGTGAGAAGTTTGAAAATCAGAAGAGTGCAAGAAGGACAAGGAAGATGACCCAGAGGAAGGACAACAAAAAGAAACTTGGGTGGGCTCAACCTGGACTGAAGGGCTGACCCACATCTGGTTTTACTTAAGTCTAAGCAAACCAAATTTAAGAAAATATTTAAAATTAAAGGATCCATCCTACACGCTGTGAGGTTCATAGATACATGGTTTATAAGCTCTCTATGTGATTCCAATGTACAACCAAGTATGAGAGCCACTAGGCCTTTAGTAAAATCTCACACAAGGGCCCTAGCTGGTTTGGCTCAGTGGATAGAGCATCGGCCTGCAAACTGAGAGGTCCCAGGTTTGATTCCAGTCAAGGGAACATGCCCAGGTTGTGGGCTCAATCCCCAGTGGGGGGCTTACAGGAGGCAGCCAATCAATGATTCTCTCTCATTCATCATTGATGTTTCTATCTCTCTCTCCCTCATCCTTCCTCTCTGAAATAAAAAAAAATGTATTTAAAAAAAAAAAAAACGGGGCATCACACTGAATTTAATTTTTAGCATGACCTCATTTGAACATTCTGTCTGGTGACCTGAGTCATAGTCTATTGTACTGTTCACCTCATATTTCCACCTATCAGCTTTCTGGGCAGATAGTAGGATTATATAGCCTGGCCTCCTTGTGGTTGAATGAGACCACATGACTCGGTCTTGCCAGTGGGTTGTAAAAGGGAGTGTTTGATTGTCAGTTCATGACTCTACAGAGTTTGCACTTTCCCTTTATAGCAATGTTCAACATAGTGGCTGCTCTATCAGCTTGGATCCCAGAGTGAGAAGACATGAAAAGGGCCCCCAAACTTTGTTGTTGAAAGCCACTGTGATTTGATGGTTATCTGTGGCTGCAGCATAGCTTCTAGTATCTGAATAACTGATATCAGGACCTATGACCACAGGTTCTGCAACTTCTGTCAATGCTCTTATTTCAAATATCCTGTCCCATTTTTAAGCCACCAGTCCCAGTTTCTGTTTCAATTGCATATAATTTGTTGGTTCTATCTCCCCTGATGGACTGTGAAAGGTATCCGTTGTCCCCCTGTGGTCTGACACAGAGCTAGGGACAGAGTAGGGGCTTAATATATATTGATTGATTGATCTGCCATAACCCACACCCATTTTAAAAGAACGTTCTCCCTTTATAGCCCGTGCTTCTGTCTATAAAAATCTATCTACCATAAAGCACTCCTCATACTTTCCCCTTCAAATGGTTTCTTTCCCTCCTGGCAGTACTTAAATTCAGCATTTGAGTCTCCTTGCTTTGTTTTAATTATTAACTGTGATTAGATACTCCACGAGTTCTGGAGCAACCGGGCCATCGAACACGTATAATTTTCCCGATTATTTTTCCCTGACTCAACCTGGAACAAACAGAAACAAACAACAGAAGTCAAAGAAGGAGTGTTTGTTTTCTCAGCTAGATCACTGTGGATTTACACCTCTTTCCCATTTGCACTAATGAGAATTACATGAGTAATTCCCCCCACAGTGAGCACAACCCCTGAAGTCCTTCCAGTGCCTTCCTAAAATGATAGCAAGAATTTAAAGCTATTCTAGGGCATGTCACTAAAAAATACCAATTGCTATGTAGCATATGTGAGCCTAAACATCTTTCCAGAATTGGGTTCTGAGTTCCTGGAGAGATGAGATTATGTCTCATTCTATCTTTGAATACTCCGGGCCTAGCATAGAATCTGGCACATTGCATGTGCTCAGTACATTTTCATTTTTGTTGAATGAATGAGTGAATAAATAAATGAATGAAATCAAAGTTTCCTTCAATTATTTCACTAGAAGAAACTAAAGACAAATATTTCTAATACTGAAAAAACAACAACATGAGTTGATGAGTTGGAGACTTGCAAATCTTAAGGGGGTTTGGGGGAATGCACATTAGATCCAGAGATGAACGCACTTGCTTTTCCTAGGACCAGAATTCGTTGTCTAAACTGTTGTATCCACGCAGTGGTTTGATTTCTGTGGAATTTCCCTCGGTGTTTTATCTGGTTTATGTATTGCTGTTTCAGCAACATCTGGAGGAGACCAGAGTAAAGAAATTTCATGGATTATATGCTGCTAATGTCCACTCCAACTAGCTCTTAACATTTGGAATCAATAAATTTAGTAGGCAGAGTACACTGAATTAGAAGCTGAGAGGTCTGGGTTTATTCCTGACCTCATTGCTACATCCCAGAATCACTACAGTGGGTAGACATAGAACATAAGCCTGAAATAACTTCAGTAGAGAAAAGCAAGTTTTCACACAGTAATTCCCTCTCTGTTCTTCTCCATGTTTTCTTAAATGTCTCCAGTTCAGAACAAAAAGTGTAGATCCAATAAGCCACGGGGTTCTAGGTGATTTATCAGGACATTATTGCTTGCATGGAGTCAGTCTTGGCTGTGCCACATGATATCATGTCAACCATGACAGAATCTCAGAATTTGAATAGACATTCAAAATCGCCATGACCAAGTGCCATATAGAAATATCTATATGCAGCATCCTTGTCAAGCATTTGTTCCAACTTTTGAAACCTCCATGGGATCTTCTTTTTAAACCCTGTTAGGCCCTTATTATCTATTCACTTGTCTGTCTCTACCACTAAAATGTAGCTCCATGAAGAAGGGCATGCTACTGCCTTGCTCACAGCTGTATCCCCAGAGTGCAGTCCAGTCACCAGTATATTGCAGAAGCACCATTATTCTCTGTTGAATAATGAATCCAGATTTTTTTCAATCTTTCCTCCTATGGCTTGGTCACTAGATCATCCATGATCCTGTTTGCTCCCCTACCACCTCCTCAGATACCCTCAGGTTTACCAGGACTCCATGGCCTCCCAAATTAGCCCATCACACTGTTGAACTATACTCATTGCTGGAAATTTCTGTCTATTTATAAAATTTGATTCTACTCAATTCTACTTCTTTCATAGGCCCATAAGAACCTCCAAATTCCAGTCTTTCAAGTATTTGAAGACATCTGTTTGTTACTTTATCAACCATCAAGTTGTGTCAAGTCCATCTTCATAATACATCCCTCTCCATGCTCACTTTCATTACATCCTCCACCAATTCATTCTTAATACATTAGCCTGAATAATATTTTAACATAAACATCTTTAAAAAACAAAAACCTCAGGCAGCTTCTTTTTAAACCCTGTTAGGCCCTTATTGTCTGTTCCTTGCTTCTTTCTCCAGTTCATCACGCATTATTCCTTCCCTTTTACACAATGTCTATAAAATTCTGAATTACTTTGAGATCTCAAACCATCATGATCTCCCACTGCCTATCCTGCCCTCTTTCCCCATCCATTGGATCATTCCTGCTCATCCTTTCAGACTCATCTCCCACCATCCCCCTCACAAAGCTGCATCAGACATCCTTCCCATGACACTCTGCTCTTAATCCATACTCTAAATATTAATGCACTACATTAAAATCATCTATTCACTTGTCTGTCTCTACCACTAAAATGTAGCTCCATGAAGAAGGGCATTCTACTGCCTTGCTCACAGCTATATCCCCAGAGTGCAGTCCAGTCACCAGTATATTGCAGAAGCACCATTATTCTCTGTTGAATAATAAATCCAGATTTTTTCTATCATTCCTCCTATACCTTGGGCATTAGATCATCCACCTCCTCAGATACCCTCAGGTTTATCAAAGTTCCACCTAAAACTTGACTTCTAAACTCTGCCTTGAGCCTGTGGTCAACAGAGGGAGGGAAAAAAAACCCTAGGTATGAAATCTAAAATTTTATATGACCTGTATTTCAGGTCTAACTATCCCTCCTCCAGCTCTTCTTACTCTGGGTCACTGTAGACATGGTCAGAATCTGAAATCAGGGTGTCTTGGGATGTCGCTCCAAGGGCTTCAGGGGAGGGTCCTTCCTACCTCTTCAACTTCTGGGGGCTCCTGGACACATCCCTTCAAGCTTCATGTGGCCCCTCTTCCATCCTCCTGGAACATCTCTGGCAAAATCATGAGCCCCCACATCCCTTTTCACCTGCCCACTTTCTGCTGATCAGGATCCCCTGACCCTCTGTTCAGGTGCCCACATCGGACTGGTCACATGGCCCTGCCCTCCTATCCACCTGCCCACTTGCACTTGTGCCCATGCCCGGCTATGCCCACTTCCGGATTAACACATGCCCCTGCCTGCCTGTCCACCTACCACTTCTGGCTGTGCCCACCTACAGGTGATCACAAGCCATGATCCCTGCCCACCTGCCCACCTCAAGCTCCGCCCACTTCCAGCTTATCACAAAACCCGCCCCTCTGTTCAGGTGCCCAATTCCTGCTGCTCACTTGCCCCTGCCCCTTTGTTCAGGTGCCCACTTCCCCCTGATCTTGTGGCCATTTACCCTTGGCAGCTGGTGGAGCTGCAGGTCACCTGGGCTGAGTTGACTGGGAGGTGGGTCAAGGCTAGGGACCTCTGCTGCCCCTCTCTGAGCCTCAGTTTTGGCATCTAGACTAGAATCTGGGTATGCAAACCCAGTTGCTGGCTCCTGTCAGCCCAGGTGCTTCAGAAAGGGGAGCCCCAGGCTGGACTCATTTGGGGAAAGGCCTGGAGGTAAGGGCGGGGCTTTAGAGTACCCTACTTCATCCTATAGCCTGGGGCTCAGCAAGCCTAGGAGTCCCCGAGCCCATTCAACTGCACTTCCCACCAAGGAGCCTGCCCTGGTGTGCGCACTGAACGGTTACTGTGAAGGAGCCCGGAGGAGGGAGGGGGGAGGAGCAGGGGAGGTGGACAGGAGACAAGGGCAAGGGACAGACACAGGAATGAATCTCCCTGTGAGCCCCTGCTGTCCCCAGAACCTGGTCAAGTCCCAAAAAGAGGGGTAAGGAGCTGTAAAGTCCCTGAGGCTTCTGCCCCGATGAATACAGATTGGCTTAACAAACAGGAACACATGCTCTCTTAGTTCTGGGACCAGAATCTGAAATCAGGGTTTCTGGGGCTGTGCTCTCTCCAAGGGTTTCAGGGGAGGGTCCTTCCTACCTCATCAGCTTCTGGGGGCTCCTGGCCACATCCCTTCAAGCTTCATGTGGGCACTCCTTCATCCTTGCGGACCATCTCTGGCATAATATCGTGCCCGGCTGCCCTGTTCACCTGCCCACTTCCTGCTGATTAGCATCCCCTCCCCCTCTATTCAGTTGCCCACTTCCAGCTGTCCCCTCTTCTGGCTGATTACATGCCCTTTCCCTTCTTTCCACCTGCCCACTTCTCTCTATGCCCGGTGATCACAAGCCCTGAGCCCTGTCCACTGCCCACTTCTGGCTGTGCCCACTTCAGGATGATCACATGGCCCTGACCCCCTGTTCCCATGCCCACTTTTGGTTGTAAACCTGGCCTCATCCCCCTGCTTATATGTCCACTTCCGATTTTTCACGTGACCCACCCCCACCCTGTTCACTTGCCCACTTCCGGCCAATCACTTGGACCCACCCCCTTGATCAGAAGCCCAATTCCAGCCGAACTTTTGGCTCCACCCCCTTGATCTGATGCCCACTTCTGGCTGAGCGAGTGGCCCCACCCCTGTACAAGTTTCCCTCTTAACCCTGACCACGTGGCCCCACCCCCTTGAGACCTCACTTGTTCTGTTCCTGGAGTGCCACCTCCCTGGTTAGCTGTTTGGCCCTGCTCTTTCACTTGTGTTCATTACCATTGGGTACATTACCTCTGAGTAGGCGACCCCTCATCCTGTGGCCATTTGCTCTGATGGGTTGCACCCTTCCACCCATACCCCTCCTCCACCCCCAGAGGACAAGGGTCTCATCACTGCTCCAGTGCCTCAGAGTGGCTATCTTTGTCCCAGGGTCCCGCCCCGCTGGTAACCTTAGTGGAGTCTCCCTGCTTTGGGGCAAGGGCCGGGTGTGAAGAACACTCAGCCTCCCCTCACCTTCTGTGGCTTAGATGTCAAAGCATGGTTATTATTATTATTATTATTATTATTATTATTATTTTGCTTCTTCTGCCTGCTTCCCCTGGCAGATTTTGTTTTACCTCTATTTAATATTATTTAAAGATTATTCACCAAACCTTCCATTCCACGCTCTTAGTTTTAACAAATTTCCTACAATATGCTTGTAAGCTTATATACTGCTTGATAAACTGATTGCATTTAACTTCTCAATGTTTCTAATTATTTTCCTTATTATTCAACTTTTCTATCCATCTTCATTGTCATCAATACTGAGTGTCATCGATGTCTAATAACTTATTTCATCTTTCTTCATTAGTATTTCTTCTATGGCTTCTTAGAGTTCTTGTACATGGTTCAACCATGTTTACACATCTTAAAACTTCTAACCCTTTGAATACAGTGAATAATCTATATAATAAAAGCCTAAGCGACCGTTTTGGCAGAACAACCAGAACGACCGGTCACTATGTTGCACACCGACCACCAGGGGGCAGATGCTCAATGCAGGAGCTGCCCTCTGGTGGTCAGTGTGCTCTCACAGGGGGAGCGCTGCTCAGCCAGAAGCTGGGCTAATGGCTGGCGAGCACAGTAGTGGTGGCAGGAGCCTCTCCCAGCTCCATGGAACAGCGAGCAGGTGGCTGGTAAGGAGCGAGGGCTCCGAGACTGCAAGAGGGAAGCCAGCAGGCAGACATCCCTCCAAGGAGTCCTGGACTGCGAGGGGGACCAGGAACCCCTCCTCCCCAGTGCATGAATTTTACGCACCCGGCCTCTAGTGCTGTGATAACTATGTATGGTGCCAGAAAGGTACTTGAAAGACTGGAGGGACCACTATGTGAAGTATATGATTGTCTAACACAGTGATGGCGAACCTTTTGAGCTCGGCGTGTCAGCATTTTGAAAAACCCTAACTTAACTCTGGTGCCATGTCCCATATAGAAATTTTTGATATTTGCAACCATAGTAAAACAAAGACTTATATTTTTGATATTTATTTTATATATTTAAAAGCCATTTAACAAAGAAAAATCAACCAAAAAATGAGTTCGCGTGTCACCTCTGACACGAGTGTCATAGGTTCACCATCACTGGTCTAACCACTATGCTGTACACCTCAAACTAATACAAAATAATACTGAATTTAAATTATAATTGAAAAAATAAAATTTTAAAAACTTCTAATCTTTCAAAAGGTAAATGCTCCAAAATATGTAAAATTCTGATTAAATAGCAACATGCACAGAAATCTATGCAGGTTTTGCAAAGGGTCACTGCATTTTTCATCATTTATAAATAAACAAACATGTTATTCACATAATAAATAGATACCTCCATTTTAATTGGCAATATGACAGTATTATCATGTAAAAGTTATACCCAGCTGCACTTTGAAAAAACCTAAGCAATTTACGTAGATGACACAAAGACAGATGGGTGAACAGAGAAAGAGAGAGAGAGAGGGCCCGGCTGATGTGGCTCAGTGGTTGAATGTCAACCTATGAACCAGGAGGTCATGCTTCAATTCCAGGTCAGGCACATGACCAGGTTGTGGGCTCAATCCCCATCAGTGGCATGCAGGAGGCAATCAGTGATTCTCTCTCATCATTGATATTTCTCTCTCTCCCTCTCTCTTCCTCTCTGAAATCATTAAAATCTTTTCTAAGAAAAAGATAGAGACCAACTTTCCTTTCACCTACTTTGGTTTGAAATAAGCCTTTTTCTCATTTACTGAACATGGAGCGATGAAAATGGACTTTAAAACATATTTTCTGAAAAGTAATACCAGCTGAACAATTAAATCAACTAATCTGGGGCAAGTCATCTCAACTCTCTGGGCTCAGCTTCCATTTCTACAAAAAGTGGAAAGTTTTATGAGATTCTTTCTAGTTCTAAAAGCTTGTAATTCTATGAAAAATCATCCTGTAAATACCAAATAATGTGTGTGGCATTTGCTTTTATTACAACTGAGGGGAATGATGTGTAGCAAGGAAGGGGGTGGTATAGGAGACAATGTGGTAGTGACTAGAAACAGAGAATCAAAACAACTGTTATTAATTGTCACGACCTGGTTTAGTCAGAGGGCAGATGAGCAAGGCCTGTGAGCCAGCCATCAGAAACGGGATAGATTCCCCAGGACAGAAGAATCTCAATGATAGGAAGAGGCCATCTGGATAAGTAGACTGAATGAAAACAGTCAACATTTATTGGGCAATTAACCATTGCTCTTCAAATATATAGAGAATAATTGTGAGGTTAAGATGAATTAATACTTATAAAGCACAGACCAGTACTCAGCACATTGTAAGTACTCAATAAATATTAGCTGTTACTATTAACAGTTGTATATAATTTACAATTGGTAGGTTTCTAGAAATATCATGAGACTCAAACATTACCACAAATGCCTTGATCTATTGCTAAGGTTCAGGAACGTTGGACTGTCTTTTGACCTACTAAAGAAATTTGGAAATTTCTTTTACTTCCTCAGCCTCTCCCAAGATAAGAGTGTCAAAAAGTGGATAGAAGAGGTGAGATGATTCTAAGACCCTTCTTTCAAAGCTAAGGGCTTGCTCTTTGTTGAGCAAGCTTATAGGAGTGCTGAGAGGTTGTGTCCTGGGTGACTCTTAAAGGGAATTGAGGTGAACACACTCTGTGATGTTCTGAAAAATAACATATACCAGAGGGTTTCCAGGGACAATCTAGATAAAGGATACAGAATTCCCACTAGGAGGTAAATGGGTGCTCTGAGCCTGAGGCGGCTGCAATCTCATTGCTGCTGCCCACTTTGCACTTGTGAGAGCTGTGTTCTCTAGTGTTACTGCCCATGCAATGAGTGCTTGGAAGAAATGTCAGCTGTGCAGGAATGGCCCTGCCTCGGCTACTGGAGCAACAGTTCCCAGGTGCACCACATTTCAGGGGAACTGGATGGCTCATGGGAAGCCTGAGCCTGGGGTGGGGTTGGGTAGGTGGGGGGAGGGGGGCTTGAATATTGTTAACTTAAATTATGGTAAATATGTAGATATGACAATTAGGCCTTTCTTTTCCTTTTAAAAACGTTATCTTTACTGTTGAAAGTATTACAGATGTCCCCTTTGTTTGTGGGGTGTTTTTTTTTTCCCATTGACCCCCTTCACCCCTTACCCACCCCTCCAAGGCCTTCACCATTTTATTGTCTGTGCTCATTAGGCTTATTTTTTATAGTAGCATATATTTGCTTGGTTTTGACTCAACTAGAGAAGTCAATTTGGTCTATTCTATTCCAGTGAATTTAATTGAACTAGTGATTTTTCAAATTTAATTATTAAAATCTCACTCAGCCCTGATCACAATTCCAAGCTTTCTAGCTATAGGTCTCCTATCACAAGCCCTACTTCAACTTTCTTTTCTGTTTATAGTTCAGACAGTCTCAAGCTCATCTTTCTATGGTAAGAAAGGGCAAAGAGATAGTGGGTCATCTGCCTGCATGGCAACCACGAACTAAGAACAGAATGGTATAAGAAACAAACATTCAGAGATTTTTTTAAGTTTTTGAAATTAAAAATATAAGAGCAGAGAAGGAAATATCAATGCGAATCTTTAGAGGTAAAAGTGAGAATATCTCCCAGAAAAAGACAAAGATGGAATATAAGAATAAAAAGTTTACAAAATTGGAAGACCACTAATTTAGAATTTGAAACATCTGAGTAACAGAAAATCCAGAAAGATGGAATAAAGAAAGTAGAGTGAGGAAATATTTAATGAAATTATGCAAAAAAATTACCAAAACCTGTAAATCACATTTGTCCACATTAAGAGAGCCCCTTAATGCTCAGCTCAATGGATAAAAACAGACCCAAACTAAGGTACATAATTGTGAAATTACAGAACACTGGAATCAACAAGAAGACTCTAGAAGTTTCAGAAAGAAAATAGAAGTTCACTTACAAATATTAGTAACTAAAGTTTGTTGTTGTTTTTTTGGATTTTCAAGAATAACACTATAAGTTCACAAATTATGGAAGAATACCTACAAAATTCTGAATAAAATTATTTTTTATCTTAGAATTTGTATCTCTCCAAACAGTTCATGATGTGAGAATACAGATTAAAAACCATTTCAGATATTCTGTCTCTTGAAAAACTTACCTTCCATGAATTCTTTCTCAGGGAGTTGTTTGAGTATGTATATCACCTAACAGTGAGAATAAACCACTAAAGAATTCATAGGACACAGGTGATAGAAGAAACAACACACACACTGACACACACACACACACACACACACACACACACACACACACACATGAGCTGAGGGAATCTTTAGAATAGTCATTATGAAGGATCACAAGATGAGTGAATATGTACCAAGCACAAAAGAAAACAAGGACATGTTAGATCAGGTTAAAAAAATTGAAGCCAATGACAGTATAGAACTTCACACCCACCGGTGCCCTTTCCTCAGAACAAAGAAAGTCGCAGGGAGAGTCAAGGGAACCAGCACTTTTACTAATGATATCCAAAGTGATGACACTAGATGGCTAAAATATCATGATGGGGCAATAAAGTGTATGGAAGGTATAATTATATGTAATATATAATAAATATATATATATAATGTGTCAGAAATGACACACAAAAATTAATTAACACAACTATGGAGCTAGGAGAAAAAAGGTATAAGAGGTCTTAATTTACATTATATGTAATTTTGTTCCTTTTGAAGATTTACTATGTGTGCATTATCTTTTCATAAACGTTATGGCATAAAATACATTCTCTTAGAAATTGTAAGTATATATACCACTGACCCAATAATTCTGCATCTTGAAAACTAATATACATTTGCATGTGCAAAGTCATGTAAAAGGATATTCAAAATTACATAAAAGAATATTCATTACATCATTGGTTGTAAAAGCAAAAGACTAGAAATGACCTAAATATCTGACAAAAGAAGTCTGGTGAAATAAATTTCCTATCACTGCACAATGAAATTCTGTGTATCCCTATGAACAAGAATGAAGCAATTCATGAAGTATCAATGGGGAATGATCTCTAGGATACATGGCTAAGTAAAAAAAGTAAGGCAGTAAAAAACACAGTTGACCCTTGAACAGCACAGGGTTTAGGATTGCTGACCCCCCACACGCAATTGAAAATCTATGGATAACTTTGGAGTCCCCCAAAATTTAGTTGTCCCTTGGTATTCACAGGGGATTAGTTTCAGGAACCCGTACAGATACCCAAATCCATGGATGCTCAAGTCCCCTATTGGAGAGGGCATGTATCAATGCAGAGAGTCTTCCCCCCACATCAGTGCAACCCCAACTGTGGATCATAACAGTGCAGGTATTTACTGGGGGGGGGGGGCGTAATCCGTGTACAAGTGACCCATGAAGTCCAAACCCATGTTGTTCAAGGGTCAACTGTATATATCTTATGCTACCAATTGTATATAAAAATAGATTATATATTTGTGCTTTTTATGTGTGTATAAAATAGCTCTGGGGAGAGAAAATACACACAAAAAATAACATTGGTTATTCCTTTAGTATTTTCTTCATACTACTGTCATTATGTGAAATTACCTCACAGATTTATTGTTTATTTCCTCCACTAGAATACAGGTAACCATAGAGGCAAGACCCAGTCTAATAACTTCACATCTGTATCCTCTACATCTATTCTTCTGTCTGGCACATAATAGGTGCTCAATGAACAGTTGTTGAATGTTGTTTGAAAGGAAATAAGCCTTTTCTCTGACCATGATGTAAAGCTTTAGGGGCATAATGGAGCTGTGATCCATAAAACTTCAAAGGATTTTCTGGCTTCAAGGCAAAAAACAAAAACAACAACAACAACAAAAAACGAACAAGAAGTCATAAGAAACTGCTAATTGAATAACAAGGAATGTAAAATGTCAGCCTTCACCTATTGGTAATTGTTACAGTATATTCCGTCTCTGACTGAATGTTCCACAAACAAGCAATTAAGGTAATCTTCATCACAGGAGGTAGTTTGAGGAACTCAAAGACACAACATGTTTCAAACAGCTGGGGAACAACAGAAACCTGGAGGAAAAACAAAACACACAACATTCTCTGAGCTGGTGTTTTCATAGAATTTAAAAATAAATGTCAGGAGATGGAACACAATCATTTATGAGGCACCAAATTAGATTCTTGGGTTGCTATAGCGGTCAGAGGACAGAACAGAGATTTCTAGATGTTACCTTGGCAATGAATAGAGCAATTGCCGGTGACGTTGGTTGGTTTGTAAAGGTATCCAAGATTCAAATTCACAAGTCATAACTGAGGAGAAAAATTTCCCACATGTTTATAATTTGTCCTATTGTTAAATATTTAAAATAAAATCTATTCTCACCAAATTCTTCACAGGGGGACAAAGTCTTTCCAAATTTTCAAACTCTTTGAGTGTACGGTTAATGTACACACATATGTGCCCTCTCAGACATCCTTCCTACTTGCCTCAAGCTCATACTTAACTCTAATTGTGGCTCAACACCGCCCCCCCCCCACCTTAGCCCCTCATCTGGAGTCATGTGACATTTCACTGCACAGATTTAATGTCCTTCACAAGGTGTCGTCTGATCTCAAGACCTACATTATTCCAGATGTATTGGTTTCTGAACATAACCTTTGCCCTTTCTATTTACCTCAAGAAAGGCCATGTGGACTTGAAACCAACATGGTCTTGTAATTTCTCGCAAGCACCACCCTCCCATTTCATCAGTGACTTTTAATTTATCAGCCCAAGTCTAGCAGATACTGCCAGTGCCTGGCCCATGTTCCCTGGCTACTTCCCTCCATGAGCTAAAGGATCTGAAGTCTTCTTAAGAAGTTCTCAGGCACCGACTTCCTGCCTGTGTCATGCCCTCATGGTGGGTGATAGTCTAGTGCTGGCCACACTTCTTCAATCATTTAGAATAGTCTACATTGGGTATAGGTGCTCTAACCCCTCTCTCTAGGAGTTCTGGGTATTTGGTGCCTGCTTTATTATTCAGCCAAAACCGAGACAGAAAAGTTCTCCTTTTCAATACTGTATGATAATATGAAATTTAATAACGGCACCATGAGAGGGAGAAAATTATATTCACTGGAAATTCTTGAAAGGAGAATGTTGTATTTGTTTGCAATAGATTGCATGAGAAAGAAGCTGAAGCCCTGAGAGACCTGATTGTGGGTAGAAACTCTTTACAAAGGAAAGAGGAGATGTTTTTAAAATTGTGCTAGGGAGAGTGGAACAATGAAATAAAGATTATACACACCCTTCCCATTATCACTGTGGGGACTTTAGTGCATGTTAAAAGTACACTGTGTGAGTCAATTTCTTGTTGAAACATGGAAGAGTCTGCTGTATGTACGATGGAAGCCAGGTGGAGTGGGATAGCTCACACAGCACTGGAATGCAATAGCGGGAGAAAGCATGAGTAAGCTGGGCCTGGGAAAGCAGCAAGCTTTTAACGAGTCACCAGGACAGTGGCAGTCTGTGGAATTAGAGCTCCATCCAATGTTAACCAGAATGCTGAGTGGTGGGGCATCTGCAAGCCATTCACCTTTGCATAGTGTGAAAAATAAGACATAGACATGCCTCGGAGATATTGCAAGTTGGGTTCCTGACCACCACAATCAAGCCAGTCCTGCAGCTAAAGTGAGTCATAATTTTTTTTTTTTTTTTTTTTTTTTTTGCTGGTGGAGGGTCCTGCCTTTAGTTTGTAACAAATGCATCATCTGGGAAGCACGATAAAAGTACAGGAATGCCTGTACTGTGTTTGTTCCCATCCACGAACCTTCTGAATTCACAAAGGAGAGAGTTCAGGTCAGATGGCAGAATGACATACCGCATTCCAATCCCTTCTGAATCCTTGGTGCTGCCATTGCAAGTGATCTTGGCAAGTTTCTTGTTATCCCATTCTCGACTTCAGTTAATTCATCTATAAAGTGATGTTAATAAACATCTCACAAAATTATTGTGAGATGGGGATTTACACTAGGGTAGGGTAGGCATTTACTATTCTGGCTTGCTCCTCCCTTCCTTCTCCTGAGAAAAGGAATTAAGTGGTTTAATTGAAAGTAAACTCAGTAGGACTCAACAGTATGATGTGACTTCCCAAAATGATAATGCAAACCTAAATTGGAGGAGTGTCTGAAATAAGGAGATGATGACCACACTAACACATCTAAATGTGGTTTTGGTTTTGTTTTAGTTCTAAGTACAACACAAAAAAGGGAGACACAACCTGAAGCATTTATAAATGAGGCAAATGAGGACGATGCAGGACTTGAAAACCATTTTGTTTTCATTTTTTTAAAATAGGACTGCTTTTCAGAAAAAGAAAAAGAAAACTGGGGGGGGGGGTGGCTAAGAGGGCTACTGATATTTGAGGGACTAATATATAGAAAAGAAGTTAGATTTGTTCAGCAAGGCCCCAAGAATTATTTTTTCTCTCTTTATTGATTAAGGTATTACATATGTGTCCTTATCCCCTCATTGCACCCCCACACTCATGCCCTCACCCCCCTGGTGTCTGTGTCCATTGGTTAGGCTAATAATCATGCATACAAATCCTTTGGTTGATCTCTTTCCCTTACCCCCTCTCTCCCCTACCTTCCCTCTGAGGTTGGATGGTCTGATCAATGCTTCTCTGTCTCTGGATCTGTTTTGGTTCATCAATTTGTGTTGTTCATTATATTCCACAAATGAGTGAGACCATGTAATATTTATCTTTCTCTGACTGGCTTATTTCGCTTAGCATAATGCTCTCCAGTTCCATCCATGCTGTTACAAATGGTAAGAATTCCTCCTTTTTTATGGCACCGTAGTATTCCATTGTGTAGATGTAACACAATTTTTTAACCCACTCATCTGCCGATGGGCACTTAGGCTGTTTCCAAATCTTAGCTATGGTAAATAGCTTCTATGAACATAGGGGTGCATATATTCTTTCTGATTGGTGTTTCTAGTTTCTTGGGATATATTCCTACAAGTAGGATCACTGGGTCAAATAGGAGTTCCATTTTTAGTTTTTTTGGAAAACTCCATACTGTTCTCCAGAGTGACTGCACCAGTCTGCATTCCCACCAGCAGTGCACGAGGGTTCCTTTTTCTCCACATCCTCGCCAGCACTTATCATTTGTTGATTTGTTGATGATAGCCAGTCTGACAGGAGAAAAATGGTACCACATTGTCGTTTTGATTTGCATCTCTCAGATCATTAGTGACTTTGAGCATGTTTTCATATGTCTTTTGGCTTTCCTTATGTCCTCCTTCAAAAAGTATCTATTTAGGCTTGTTGGGTTGTTTATCTTCCTTTTGTTAAGTTGTATGAGTTCCCTGTAAATGTTGGAGATTAAACCCTTATTGGTGATAACATTGGCAAATATGTTCTCCCATGCAGTGGGCTTTTTTCCTGTTTTGTTGATGATTTCTTTTGCTACACAGAAGCTTTTTATTTTTACGTGGTCCCATTTGTTTATTTTCTCTTTATTTTCCATTGCCCTAGGGGCTGTATCAGTGAAGATATTGCTTCGAAGGCCCCAAGAATTTGATATTGAAGTAGAAAGTACACTAGATGTAGGTCAAGAGAATTCTAGTTACTCTGTTTCCCTGGCCAGTTGTGGGATCTTGGAGAAGTAATTTTACTTTTCTGAGACTAACTCATCTGCAAAATGAGGGTAAACTATATCTGTCACTTTTGAAGTCTTTAAAATTACCAATGGTAACAAATAAATGTTGCTGCAAGCAGAAGACACATGCATATATTTGTAGATAAAACAAAACAAAATGTACCCTTGCTACCAATGTTATACTCAGATATTCTATTTCATTTTTATAAAATGGTTGTGCCCTGCTAAATTGGTTTTTATAACCCACTAGTGGTTTCTGCAGTTTGGAAAACATTGGAATATGACATCCAGAAGGTCCTTTCCAGCTCTGACATTTGATAATTCTGTGAACAATAACTGGTTGTTGGACATTTCTAGGAAACTTATTTCAGCTTGAATTACTAAGACCTTCCAAATGGTCAGGAATGTCCAAAGAAGTAATGGGATTCATGCAAGGTGCTGTGCTCCCCATCTTTGCAGGTATGCAAGCAGAAATTGATTGGCCATTTAGTTGGATGTTGGAGAAGGGATTTAAATCAGGTGGTTGATCTATACAACCTTTAATTTCTCTTCCAGCACTGAGCATTAGTAATTCTAGGATTATCATGAGCATCTACTTGCAAATAAAAACTAAAAGTCAATGTAGACAAGTACTTAAAAATAAGACAATGTTTTTACCATTATCCCTTCTTTCCTAAATATTTTGGAATAACTACAAAGGCTTAGCAAAGGATAATTAGGAAATCTGAGAAAAGTTGTTTATTGCTCATCTGTCAAGAGCTATTCCAGCTTTTGCCTGTAAATTTTTTTAATGTTTTGTCAAGCCTGATTTTTCCTACAGCTTTAAGAAAACCATACTGGAACCATAAAGGTATTGACTTGTTCAAAAAATAGAATACCTCTGATTTGGCACACACTAATAAAAAGAATCATAAGGTTTGTGAAAGCATTAACCTCCAACTGAAACATGTATTTGATGAGGTACAACCAAGAAGATGTCTCCATCTCTTTGAGAGAGTTTTTGACATGCCTGTGAACAAAGCAGAAATAACTTGATACATTTCCTGTTGTAGAATTAGAACCCATGTCACAACTTGATAAAATAACCAGTAGATACACCTCCTCACCTCATGGTGACGATAATATTAAATGCCAGGTGACTGATTTGCACCTAGAAAATTTAATTCCTTCCTACAAATTCTAGGGTGGTTTATGCCCTGAAAATGGGTATCTCACAGGAAGAAAGATGAAAAGGTCATGGTCAGCCTGCTTCAATAACCATGTTTATTTTTCTCTGAGGTACATGTTGTCCTGAGAGGTCATTTAGGTCTTGCCGCCCCCATGTCTAACCCCTGTCTTATGGGGAGGAAGTAAGTGGCCAGCACTCTCAAAATGGTAGATTCTATTTACATTAAACCCTTCCTGGTTATTATTTTGCAACTGTCCTCAAAAATAACTTAATTATCTGTGTCTATTTGGACCAAAATGTTAAATTTCCATCAGCTCCATTAAAATTGTTTGGCTCCTTAATTCACTTAATTTCCAAATTTTCCCATTTAAAACATTTTGGGATGATGGAAAGCAAATTTATAGCACGACTGGTAGATTTTAATATTTCCATTACCTTCCACCCCTCAGATGCTTATAATTTCCTGTCTGAGCTTGCTCCAAAAGGGAAAGTAACTTCTACTAACATTTGGTTTATCATCTTCTTCCCTAAAGTACACAATGAGGATTGGCTTGGGGAGGGGGGGGGGGTTGTGGGCCTTCAGGAGAGAAAATACTCTGACCTGGAGGATGCAGCGAGAAAATAGAGAAGAGACATGGAATAGTAATTAGCTATTGCTGCATAATATTTATTGCTTCAAAATCTAGTGCCTTCAAAGAGCAACAATTTAGGTCGTTAGTCTATGAGTTGAGCAGGGGGCTCTGCTGATCTGGGCTAGGCGTGGCTGATCTTGACTATGTTTGTTCATATGTCTTCGTTTGCCCTGCTCATCAATTGCTTATGGTCCAGCAGCCCCAGAATAAAGCTCTCAGGCAAGGAGGATTTTGATGTTTAGAAGTGAAGCCTCAAGGTCTCCTCTGGTGTAGATACAGCCTATCTTCAATTTCCTTTGTGACAATTATAATAACCTTCACTCGAATTCATAAAATTTACCAAATTATATTTTTATGTTTTCTCTTTTATTCTTCCCAAGATAGACATTTAAAAAAAATATTTTATAGATGAGGATGTAGAAGCTCCACAGGTCAAGTAACTTGTCCAGAGTCAAACCACAATTTAAATAATATCAGGAATGAATCCCAAGTTCTAAGTATGATATATTTGTCTAGAATGCTTGTCTCTTTTGTTCACTTGACACATTCCTACCCATCTGCCTTTGACCTAGTGTAACATTTTGATTTTTAAAAATCAAAGACATAAGTGAAGATAATTACTATAAATCTAAGCAAGCAAAAACCAACAACAGAAAAGAAGATGATGATGATTGTTGGAGAGATAGGAGGCCTCTTCCTGGATACCTTACAGAGAAAAAAAAGGACTACAATTTTCTAACAGATGGGAGGGGACATGCCAAAATATACTACATATGGGGGAAAGTATGTAGAAATCTTATCTTAAAATTCAGTGTGAGAAGCCAAAATGAAAGCTTTTACCAGAACTTTAATAGGGACTCTAAGGAAGATGTTTGCGTAGTTGCCAGGGCCTGTGATATAGGAGGTGACAATTACAGGTTGATCACTGCCACTTGGACAGAAAGAGCCAAAGGTGAGCCCATGCCTAAGGTGACTTCTAGTGCCCAGGGGCTGACAAGGAGGAGGAACAGTGCCATTCACTCTATTCTGTGAAAATTGCTCTGTGTTGGTCTCAGCTACTGGGAGAACCATGATGCTTTATGCGAGGGAAAATCAGATTTTCCAGTCCCATCCGTTCTGCCTGGGATATTTGGGTCAACCAAAGGGAGAACTCAAAGGGAGAGCAAGTGCTTTAAGGGGTGTGCGTGGGGTTGAAGAGAAAGGGGGGTGGCTCAGTAGGAGGAAGAAAAGACCTGAACAACTGCCCAGGGAAGAAGGAAGTTACAGGAGAGATTAACCAACAGGTAGGCATGCCAGTGCTTTGGTCACAGAGCTTGGAAAGGCGGGCAGGAAATGACGTGTGGCCTGGAGTCTGGGGCCCTGCTGGAGTGGTCTTCCTGACGGTGTAGCCCTCCTCTCCATTTACTTGAGGAATAAGCAAAGGTTCAGAGAAGTAAAATGCTCCCCAGGACTGAAATGACTTGTCACTTCCAGTCCCAAGACAGAGGCTGGGAGGGACCAGAGTGAGTGTTTACTGAGGCTCGCTAGACTTTGCCAGACGCTGTACCCAGGGCACGACACAGATGCTCCTCACAGCCATCCCTCGAGGTCCATGGGCTTTTCTCTACTTGGCAGATGATGCCACTGGGGGATCAGAGAGCTGGAGTGTTGCCCAAGGCAGCAAAGGTAGGAAGCTGCAGATCTGGGATTGAATCTGGACTGTCCCGTGCTCCGAAACCAGCATCATGGACACTTAGTCAAGCTGCCTTCCCATCCTGGAGGAAACGATTAGGATTCTAACAACCAAAGGAACTGCCAAAACTGAAGTACAATAAAGTCAGGCAGGATAGCCATTCCCTCCCAGTCTCCTTTCCCTCTCTTGTCAGCACCATATATTTTCATCAAAGGGAGAAGAACACAAGAAATAAGTGACTTCAAAATTTTAAGACAAGAAACATCAGAAACACCTAGAGACACAAACTTTTGCAAAATTTCATAGTGATTCCAAAATAGATAAATGGACTCACTCCTGAATGGCCTAAGAATTCATTAGGTAAGTTCTTGACTAAGAAACCAACTTGATTTATGGATTATTTGGTTAACAAGGAGGAGAGAAAAGAATTAAGAATTAGAAGTCTTTAACTCCATTAAAAGCAGTAAAAAATACATTGCAAGCCTCAAAATAATGGATAATGTCCTACAGAGTGTAATTAGAAAGTCAATGACTATCTACATACTTCCTCATCCTGAAAGAAGCAGAGATGCCCTTTGAAGAAGGAAGATAGACGCCACATCATCTCATGTAAACAGGTCAAAAGAAGGTGGTGGGCAGGACAAGAATGGGGAGTTGTTTGTTTGAGATGGCATGGAAGTTTGAGGCGGGTATATTCTAACACTGTTCTGAATTATAACTACTGGCTCAAGAATGACTAAGTCAGAAACTCAGAGTCTGAAATGGACTTTGCAGGCTTCGGGAAAGAGTACAATCACAAGAGGTGTAGAATCTGAGCTGCTGCGGGTGTGGACAACAGATTGCCCTGATACAAGGAGCTCTCGTCTGTTCTAGGATGTACAGTGGTGGTCGAACAGTGTAGAACCTAATTCTCAAACCCGTGTGGTGATGGACAGACCTGGGACATTGACGTATAAGGTTTCAAGAGCATTGCCAGTAAGAATTCCTCGCCTCCCCTAATCACCGCATTCTCTACTTGAAATTCCATGTTTAGAATTTCATTGTTTCAGCAATGTGGCAATTCTAGGAGGAAACCACCTCTGTCCCTCGGAAGTTCCACATCCTTTCTTGAGGACATATTTTGAGAGAACGAGCAATAGGGATTTTGAGGAGGGAAATTAGCAAAAGGAGAATAAAACCTGCCCATGGAAAAAGAAAGATTAATGTGCCTTTAGTCTGCCTGTGGCCAGCAAAGCCCTATGACTGCCCCCAAAATCCTTTTTAATAAAATCATCTGTTAAGATGGGGAAAGGCAGTTCCCCAAGGCTTAAGCCAGAAACGCCACCTGTGAATTGCAAACTCTATTACTTCCAGAGAAGTAGTATTTGTTTTGAATCATTTACAGTTTACCTGTCCAAGAGTTTGGTTGGAATGCCTGTGTTTTATGACAAATGAAGCATCCAGTTGGAGCAAGGAATGAACTGTGGGTGTGTTTTGTCTTCTCGTTTGGGTGGGAAGCTGTGCCTCAATGTGGTGCATGCATTTCCATGTCTAGACAATCGAACATCCGAGGGGAAAATTTAGTGCCCATCCTTTTTATAGAAACCTTTCCTCTGTGTCTGAAAGCTGAACTTTCTGAGAAGAATTTTTCACTTTTCTAATAAAACCTTTTTTAAAAAAACAAATTAAGTACCTGGAAAACAGAAATGAAAGTCACAGAGTGAATTGGGAATATTTGTATTTGGTCATCATCTGGGGACATTTTTTTTTCATTGTCAAGCACCAAACACCAAACACATATGGAAATAATAGGCAACGGTTCTTTCCAAGCTTTTCAAGTGTTTGTCCCTGGGAGATACTGTGTGTCATCTGGCCACCAGTCACTCGATGACCAGAGATTTCCATCTGCTGTGTGAGTCAGGGACATGCCTAAAAGCCGCACGCCCCCTGGAGAAGCTGTGGGGTAGGGCTGGGGAGCTTAAATCCAACACCCACAAGCTTCCCTTCTGATAAGCTTTCCCTCTCTGGTAGTCAGCACCTCACGCTCACTTCTACCCAAACCTTTTCTCAAGAAGGAACCTGAACTGTATTATTTCCATTAAAGGTTAGAGGGGAGGAGGATGGCCATCCATCAGAAATCAAAATCAGGAAGCAGCCCGGGGAGGAGGGGTGTTTGGAGGGCTTGGGAAAAATGTACGGTGCACGTCTGAGTGAGGTCCCACTGTCGCCCAAAGCCACTGGCGCAGGGCCATGGGCGGGTTTGGCGTCCTGATCTTGTTCAAAAAGAGCTGGGACTAGAGAAATGGTAGAATCAGGGCTCGGGGCCCAGGGAGGATGTCTGCCCACCTGGTCTCTCTCAAGGGTTCCACGCGCAGGCAGCAATTGGTTTCTTATTGACCTTGGTCACTTGTAGTTAGGAAGGCCAGCTTTTTGCTTTTACAGTCTCTCTCCATCCCTCTCTGCCTCCCTCCTCCCCACCCCCGTCCCCTTCTCTCCTCCTTTTTAAAAAGGTAGTTTGCATGAGGTCTTAACTGGAAAGAGTTCATCAGTGGATGTCTCTAAACTTCCTTAAAGATGCAGGATCAGTCAGGGGTCCAACAGGAACTGGTGTTGTGTTCCCAATTTCAAAGTTTCCAAAGAATGAAACTTTAAATGTATCTTATTTTAGTATAATCAATGATTTTGTAGATAATATTTATCAAGTTTGGAAAGTTTCTTCCCTTTCCTCATTTTCTAAGAGTTTCTTTATTAATTACAAATGGATGTCAAATTATATCACATGCTTTTTGTATCCATTGAGGGTATGTGAAATCCCTTAAATTTGTGGTGACTTACATTGATTGATTTTTCAGGCAATCTTGCATTCTTGAAATACTAGTAAACACAACCTGATTATAATTCTTTTTCCTTTTACATATATTGCTAGATTTAATTTGCTCATATTTTGTTTACAATAGAATTTATGTTCATCAATGAGATTGGCCTGACTTTTTTCTTTCTCATAATGTTCTTGCCAGGTTTGAGTATCAAGGTTATACCAGTGTACTAGTTTTCTACTGCTGACATAAATGACTACCAACTTAGTGCCTAAACAACACAAATCTATCACCTCACAGTCCCGAGGTCAGAAATCTGACACGGATCTCACTGGCTGGAATCAAATCAAGATGTCAGCAGCACCGCATTCCTTCTGGAGGCTCTAGAGAAGAATCTGTTTCCTAGACTTCAGGGAGCTGGCAGAATGTAGTGCCTGGAGATCATAGAACCAAGGCTGCTGTTTTCTGGCTGGCTCTAAACAGAGGGTCATTCCCAGCTCCTACCTAGAGGCTCCGCTATAGTTTGCCTGGAAACCTCCTCCTCTGCTGTCAAAGCCAGCAACAGCAGGTCAGAGTCCTCGTGTGTCACATCTCTGGTGCTTCTTCCTGAACATGTCTTGCTCTGACAGCTGCCAGGAAAGATTATTCTCTTTGAGAAGGTCGTGTGATTAGATTGAGCCCACTTAGAGCATTTAGGTCACACTGGTTCTCAACCTTCTGGCCCTTTAAATACAGTTCCTCATGTTGTGACCCCCCACCATAAAATTATTTTCGTTGCTACTTCATAACTGTCATGTTGCTACTGTTATGAATCGTAATGTAAATATCTGATATGCAGGATGGTCTTAGGCGACTCCTGTGAAAGGGTCATTCGACCGCCAAAGGGGTCCCAACCTACAGGTTGAGAACCGCTGATTTAGGATACTCTCCCCTTCTCAAGAACCATAACCTAAACACACCTACAAAGTCCTTTTTGCATGTAAAGTAGCATATTCACAGATTTGAGGGATTAGGCCATGGCATCCTTGGGGAGCCATTATTCTGCCTGACAGCAGTTAGCCAGGGTCTTTACTGTCCTCTGCTAGTCTCTGAAACTGTTTATGTTAAACTGAATTCTTTTTTTTTTTTTTACTTTCTTGCATGTTTGATAACACTTGAGGCGAAGCAACAGGAACCTAACATTTTCTTATGGGAAGAATCTGTTTATTACTATATTATTCAGGATAAAATAGCTTATTCTATGACATCAAATATACCTAAGGTCTCAGTGGCCTCAGACAGCAAAGGCTTGTTTCTCACTCACATCCATGTAGATGCAGGTTGGGAAGATCTTGGTGGCTATCACCCAAGTTGCCATTCAGTGATACAGGCTTCTCCCAAAAAGTGGAAAAACCTTCAATAAATACTTGAATTGAGAAATAAAATATAGTATATTCAGACTTTGGAATAAGACATAGCAATGAAAATGAACAAATTAGAACTACATGCAAGAGCATAAATGAATCTTACAAGCAAAGTCAAATGCAGTAAGCAAGATTATATATAAAATTATTGAATTTATATTAAAGTCAAAATTAGGGAAAAACTAGTCTATCTTTTGAGGGATGCATAAAGAAGAGGTAAGAGGACAGTAAGAAAGAAATTACATGGAAGTCAGGTTACCTCTGGGTGGAAAGAATACCTTAGAGTACCCCACGTTCAAAAATCCTCCAAGTTATCTTTTACTAGGTTTATCTTAAATCCTTGATTACCATCAGGAGTTCCTCTTTGCCTAGATAATAAAGTGAATCTTAAAGATATATTTCTCAAAGAGAAAGATAGTATCTATTCAATTATTTTAAACAGTACCACATTTCAGAAGGAGATTATTCATATGAAAAATAGTTGTGAAGTTGGAGGAGGGTGAGAGAAATCGCTTTCCCTAAGCCCTCACCTATTGGGGTAAAATAAAGCTGTACTTCAGTTTCAACCCCTACTCTGATCAACATGTACATTGGATTCACTTTTATTTCCTAATTCCATGTGTTGTATGTACTTGAATATATGCATATATATGACTTATTCTAGGGGGTTCCAGTCACAGAAAATACAAGGTGACTTGTTTTCCTGGAAAATTGAGTGTGTGTGAATTGCCATATGTACATGTATGGTAGCCATTTGTACACCTTCCTTAATAACCACAGTCAAATAATCAAAGTTTAAAATAGCCAAACAAAACTTAGCTGGTTTTGCTCAGTGGATAGAGCGTTGGACTGTGGACTGAAAGGTCCTGGGTTCAATTCTGGTCAAAGGCACATGCCTGGATTGCAGGCTCGATCCCCAGTAGGGGGCGTGCAGGAAACAGCCAATCAATGATTCTCTCTCATCATTGATGTTTCTCTCTCTCTCTCCCTCTCCCTTCCTCTCTGAATCCAATAAAAATATATATTTTAAAAAATAATAATATATTAAAATAGCCAAACAATAAACTGAAAAGAGAATGGTCACATTTTATAGTTAATGTAGCCAAGTTTGTAGGTCTGTGACTGTCTGATTGATTGCATGCAGATTTGGATTGTGTTTTCTTCATTTCCTCCAAAACCCCCAGTTCCCAAATAGTCTTCCTTGGAATCCTGGCACTCTCTGAAGTATTATGAAATACTTCACGAACAAAAAACAAAAGTGGCTTTGCTTCAAAGTAGTTGGGAGAAAAGGATTAATTCAACAACATTAAACTCTTGCCTCAACCACTTGGAGTATCTACCGTGATCAAATGCATCGAGCATCTGCAAATAAGGACAGAAGAAGTTGCATTCCCAGACTTATATGTGGTTTTAGTTTGGAAATGCTATGCCTGGACTGGTGATTCTCAAACAATTTTGACTGTATCACATATCAACAGGCACAAAATAATAAAGAAAAAAAGACCTCAATGGCTTGCTTTGCTTACCCATCCCAATTTCCATTGAAAAGAAAAAGCATCAGTGGAATTGCATGCTTGCCCTTGCAAGACATAATATTTTGATTCATTTTATGGTCCATCAGCAGACTTCCATGGCTCACCATTGCCATACTTGAGGAACACTGCCCTGCAGCAGATAGCTTTCCTGTAAATATTTAAATGACTACCACTTGATGGAAACCATTGTAAAGATGTGAACTTAGTCTGAATAGTTGATTATGTCAACCTAAATGCAATGAAATATAACAAGCTACAGAGAAATAAAAGCCTTTTCTCTCTTTAAAAACTATAATCTATGACTTACTGTACTAACTCTTGACTTTAAGAAGAGTATTTCCATAATCATTTACAGTTAAGTAAAAAATTTGGGGTATTTTTGCAAACATGCATGCTGCAAAAAAAAAAAAAAAGTCTGTACCATTAACGAATTAAGTATTTCACGAGCTACTTAATGAAGTATGATAGGGTTTTTTGCCCCAGAGTTAGAATTATTTGCTTTCAAGATAATTGAACTCAATAACCCTACAGAATGTCAAAGGGGGAAGTGTTTCCAAATGTTAAATAACTTCCTTTTAAGGGACATAACACAAATGACCATGCGGAGGGCTACTAAAACCACATGTTAGTCACCTATGACAACAGCCAGGAAACCATGTCTGTGTAGGGTTAGTGAGGAAAGCATTGCAATACAGCAGGTGTGGGCTCCAGAAATATTTGCATGATTATGTACAGTTCTTGTTCCTAATCTCCTTCCCAGATTCACATGGGCTGTTCTGGAAGAGGAACTGAGGCAGAAAGATCATCTGAGGCCAACCAGGGCCACCACTTACTTATTAAAAGCCATGGGCAAGTTAAAGCCCGTTCCTCTTGTCCTCTGTTGCCTTTCTCCAAACACACACTCTGCATATTTATCCACTGAGAGTCACCTGTTAGCTACCTGCATAACAACATAGCCATTTGGTCTCCAGTCAGGAACAAGCTACTGCTATTGAAATATGATTGAACCAGAAATAAACATGAGTTAGAGGGCAATTACTTAGCCAAAGAACAAACAGGTCTGTGATAATTAACGGAAGATGGCCCTTTTATTTTTTAAAGGTTTATTCTTGGAATAGTAGGAACTCTGGCTATTAATTATTAGAGATAATGCTTCCTATTAGTAAGGGCAGCGGTAACATTTATTATAAAACCCCTGTGAAATATGTGATCTTTATTGTATGAAAGTACAAGCCAAAAAGCAGAGATGTTTAGTCAAGAGTACAAAATTGAAGCATACTTCCTGATATCTGAATTGGTTTGTTCTTCTTAGAAAGGAGAGGGAACAAGCAACAAAGAAATCATATTCTTCCTGTTCTATTTGGTGGACCCACTAAATCTTTGAAGCTCATTAAGTAAAGGTCATAGAAATGTAAACTGGTACAGTCACTATGGAAAACAGTATGGTGGTTCCTCAAGAAATTAAAAACAGAACTACCATATAATTCAGCAATCCTACTTCTGTGTATATATATCAGAAGGAAACAAAATCATTAACTTAATATATCTGTACTCCAATGTTCATAGCAACATTATTCACAATAGCCAAGGTATGCAAACAACCTAAGTATTTATCAATGAATGAATGGATAAAGAAAATTTGAGCCAAAACCGGTTTGGCTCAGTGGATAGAGCGTCGGCCTGCGGACTCAAAGGTCCCAGGTTCGATTCCGGTCAAGGGCATGTACCTGGGTTGCGGGCACATCCCCAGTAGGAGATGTGCAGGAGGCAGCTGATTGATGTTTCTCTCTCATCGATGTTTCTAGCTCTCTGTCCCTCTCCCTTCCTCTCTGTGAAAAATCAATAAAATATATTTAAAAAAAAAAAAAAGAAAGAAAATTTGAAATAGATATTGATGTATATAATGGAATATTATTCAGCCTTAAAAAAAGGAAATCTTGCCGAAGCCGGTTTGGCTCAGTAGATAGAGCTTCGGCCTGCGGATTGAAGGGTCCCGGGTTCGATTCCAGTCAAGGGCATGTACCTGGGTTGCGGACACATCCCCAGTGGGAGATGTGCAGGAGGCAGCTGATCGATGTTTCTCTCTCATCGATGTTTCCAACTCTCTATCTCTCTCCCTTCCTCTCTGTAAAAAATCAATAAAATATATTTTTTTAAAAAAAAGGAAATCTTGCTATTTGCAACAACATAAATGAATCTGGAGGATATTATGCTAATTGAGATAAGTCATGGAGTGAATGACAAATGCTGCATGGTATCACTTATATTGTGAAATCTAAAAAAAAAAAAAATTGAACTTACAGAAACAGAGAATATAATAGTGGTTGCCAGGGGCTAGGAGGACAAGTTATAAAAGGGTAGAGACTTTCATGTAGAAGATGATAAGGTCTAAGGATCTAATGTATAACAGAGTGATTACAGTTAATAATACTATATTATATAATTAAATTCACTAAGAAAATAGAACTCAAATGTTCTCAGAAAAAAAAGGTAAATACATGAGGTAAAAGTAAATATGTATGGTAATAGATGGTGGGAATCCTTTCACAATGTACACATGTATCAAATTGTCATGTAGTACACTTAAAATATATTGCAAATATTTGTTATACCTCAATAAAGCTAAAAAAAAAGAAATCAATGTGATGCACCATATTAACAAACTAAAAAAAAAGGAAAGAAAAGCCATATTATTATCCCAACAGATGTAGAAAAATCACTTGGTAACATTCAATATGCATTGTTGATTCAGTAAACTAGGAATAAAAGGGAACTTGCTCAAACTAATATAGGACATCTATGAAAAAATTACAATTACATCATTCTTAATGGCAAAAGACTGCTCTCAACTTCTGTAGTGAACATTATACTAGAGGTTGTATCCAGCAATGAGCAACTAAAAATTAAAATGAAAAGTAAATACCAGTTACAATAGCATCACAAAATATAAAATGCATAATTATAAACCTGAATCTGACAAAATACTGAAAAGGTCTGTACACAGACCTACAAAACATGGCTGAAGAAAATTAAGAATACCTAAGTAAAGAGATATGTAGTGTTCATAGGTCAGAAGTCTCAATATTGTTGTCAACTATCCTCAAATTGATCTATAGAGTTAACACAATCCAATCAAAATCTTAGTTCACAGTTTATAGAAATTAACAAGTTAATTCTAAAATGCATATGGAAATGCAAAGGACCTAGAATAGCCAAAACAATTTTTAAAAAGAAAAACAAATTTGGATTATTCATACTACCTGGTCTCCAGACTTATTATAAAGCTCCAGTAATCAGGATAGGGTGGTATTGATGAAAAGAGAGACAAAGGGATCAGTGGAACAGAATACAGAGCCCAGAAATAAACTCACACATGTACAGACAAATGGCTTTTGACAAAGTTGCAAAGGCAATTCAGTGGAGAACAAATGGTGCTTGAAAAATTGGATAGCCACATGCAAAAAAATAAACTTCTATCTGTACCTCTCCTCAGACACAAAAATTAACTCAAATGGTTCACAGGCTTAAATTGAAAATCTAAAAATATGAAACATGAAAAAAACATATTAAAAAATACTTTTGTAACTGGTGCTAGGCAAAAATTTTTTGGGTATGACACCAAAGAAAAAATGATGACTTTAGCTTCATCAAAATTAATAGAATTAAAAGACTAGCTACATACTGGGAGGAATTATTTGCAAATTATATATCTTATAAAGGAATTATATATAAAATATATAACTAATATTCAAAACTCAATAATAAGAAAACAAACACCTCAATTGAAAAAGGACAAAGTATTTGAAAAGACACTTCATCAAAGAGAATCTGTGAATGGCAAATAATCACCTATAAATATGCTTCTCAACATCATTAGTCATTAGGAAAATGCAAATTAAAACTGCAAGGGCATTTCACTACTCACCTATCGAAATGGCTAAGATTGAAAAGTCTGAACATACCAAATGTTGGCCAGAAAGTAGAGGAACTGGAACTCAAAAAACACTCACTTGGAAAAAAATAGTTTGTAGTTTCTTTAAAATGTTAGACATACATCTATATATGACCCAGCCATTCCACTCCGAGGTATCCACCCAAAAAATGGGGAAAATAAGCCCACACAAAGACTTGAATAGAAATGATTATAGCAGCTTTCTTTGTAATAGCCCAAAAGTGGACACAACCTAAATGTCCATCAACAGGTGAATGGATAAACTCTGATGTACTCATACAATGGAATACTACTTAACAATAAAAAGCAACAAACTCATGGATGAAGCTCAAATAATTACGCTGAGTGAAAGAAACCATCTATAATAATGAAAGTGTAATATGCAAATCAACCGAACTACTGAACAGCAGAACAACCATCAGGACGACCTTCTGGACGACCACGCTATGACAAGCACTGGCGCCAGGCCAGCCAAGGCCGGTGCAATGCGATTGGTTGGGGGCCGGAGGGTCCCCCCCCCCCACTATCCCCCATGATTGCCCCCAGAGGGAGGCCCAGAAATGGATTGTGGAGCCCCGGCCAGGTGGGCAGGGCCTCCCTCTGCAGGCGATTGATCGCCTCCCCCCCCCTCCCCCGCCCCGTGATCATTGCCCTGCAGAGGGCGGTGACCTGTGGTGCGGGAGGGGGGGCAGCACTGCACAGATGGCAAGCAGTGGCAGCAGCGGGGGTGGGGCCAGCTGCCAGCAGCCGGGGGAAGGAAAGCCCGGATAGGCCCTGATTGCCGGCCAGGCCTAGAGACCCTACCTGAGGGGTCCTGGATTACAAGAGGGCGCAGGCCGGGCTGAGGGACACCCTCCCCCACCCCCACCCCTGTGCATGAATTTCTAGTGTGTAATAAAAGCACACTTACTCTTATGTTTATTTACACAAAACTTAGAAAATGCAAACCAATCTCTAGTAACAGAAAGCAGATCAGTGGGTTGCCTTGGTGGGAAAGGAGGAGCAGAAGGGAGCATGAGGAAATTCGGGGGTGAAGGATATGTTCATTATCTTGAGTGTGCTAATGGTTTCATGGGTATATATATATATATATATATTTGTCAAAACGTATCAATCAAATAGCTTAAATATATGCAGTTATCATACCAATTATACCTCAATATAGCCTTTTAAAAATTAATGGCTTAAGACAGCAACCATTTTATTATATCTGATTTTATGGGTCAGGAATTTGGATGAGCAAGAATACTGGTAAGTTTGGGGAAGAAAGGGGAGAAGTGGACAATGTCAGAATAAAGAGAGAGGTTCAAAGACAAGGACATGAGAGCAAACTGTGGAGGATAAATAGTACTGAACTCATGGTTGGCAGTAGGAGGTGAAGTGGAAAATGCACTATAATAACTACTATACATTGATTTAATTCTCCAAATCTTCAAAGTAAAGCTAATAAAAATGTTAACATGCACCCAGTTTACTAAGTGCAGGGCATTGCTCTGCGTGCCTTAATTTACTTAGCATAACACTAGATGTCCTAATTTGGGTTCTCCCAGTCAGCCCCTGAGACAAGGGTTTGGGCTCAGGAAGTTGATTTAGGGAGGTGAACAAATGAATGAACAATGAAGGAAGGAATGGTTAATGTGAACCACAAAAGGGAGACTGCTCAATAAAGGCTATGTTCCTGCTGTGGGCAAATGGGCTCAATCCTACTGCTGACTATCTGAGGAACCTAGTAAGATACTCTTAGAATTGTTCCACCAGAGGGTGGGGCAGCTGGGATATTTATTCAGGACTCCCATTCCCATAGTTTAAAGGTTGCCCCATGAGCATCAGCTCCAACGAGGCCAGGCCTTACCCGTTCAGTGAAGCCAGCTTC
Organism: Myotis daubentonii; assembly: GCF_963259705.1. Lineage (NCBI taxonomy): Eukaryota > Metazoa > Chordata > Mammalia > Chiroptera > Vespertilionidae > Myotis > Myotis daubentonii. The sequence goes on from NC_081850.1 coordinate 49,504,432, forward strand.
CTGGTGCCAACAGAAAGCCCTCAGCCTTCTAGAGAAGAGAGCCAGGAGCTTGAGATGGGCAGCTATCAGCACAGGAAGCCCACCTGCAGGTAAACGCAGGTCAGCCAGGACAACCTGGGTCTGGGCATCAGTTCTCCCTCAGACATGATCACTCTCATCTCACCAGAGGAGGAAACAGAAATAAAATAACTTACTCGAGATCTCATAGCTAGAAAATGGCAGAGCTGGGATTCCTACCATCATCTTAGCGACAAAGTCCACATTCTTAACACGTTATGCTGTTTTCCCTCTCAGACAAGGATGATCAAAGATGTTAAGAAACAAGCCCAAGATTACACAGTTATTAATGCTGGTCATAGGAGATAAGCTTGTGTTTGAAACGATGATTAACTGACCTAAAAACCTGCACCCTCTGCAATGCAACACGCTAGCGTGCTATCTCCCCAGGACTCAGCTCCAAAGATGCGTTTATCACATCCAGGAACTCCTCTTACCCAGAGCAGTTTTTCTCTGAAAGCCCATAGGCTTTAGAGAAATTCTCCTTCACAATGGATGGCAGCCCATATTTAGTTTTACAACCTAAGCACTCACTCCCCTGTGCTTCTTTATGATCTGGGAGCGCTAGCATTTGAAACACAACACCATCTACTTACAGTAAACAGATAACCCCTCTTGATTATCGACAATCTCTGCTACTGGCTTTCTCTTTGAGTGGCCACCTTAGTAAACAAGCAATTACTGGGAAATGAATGGATAAACAATGTATTTCTTTTGGGGGAGCTAATAAATCTTAGGCTCTACTTTCTTAACTTTTTCTTCTACTTTATTTTTCCCATTGGCCTGAGTCCACATCTGGCCATGTGAGGGAAATAATGAATCAATTGATCAATTAGAGAATTGGTGGCCCTGGTTGGACATTCTGCATTAAGCAGGAACTAATTGCCTGATTCCAGATGCTTTTTAAAGCATATCTCAGCAATCAATAGGCCACTGCCTATATTTTAGATAGAAGAGCAGCTTGGGCTGGGTCGGAGGAGGAAGAATGCTCTATAATCCCCGCCCTAGTCACGGGAGCTCCCAGTTCCTCCCGCCTTGTCCTGGGGAGCTTTGGCCTCCTCCACAAATGCTTTCTGAGGTGACCAGTGCCCCAGTCAGTGCCTCTCACAGACCCCTGAGCACCTGGGGCAGAGGAGCGTGAGGAGCCTCGCAGGCCTGTGGAAATAGAAGAGCAAAGGCATCTAGCGGTTCTTGCACTTGAACAAAAGCTGTAACAGAATAATGTAAACCAAGGCTTGTGAAGGGGGGTGAGGGGTGTTCTCCGCCCAAAGAAAACAGTAATCAATGACCAACGATGCTTTCATAGAACATGATGGAACGTTTCCCAGAATGCCATGAGAGGGCCTCCAGGGCACACACAGAATGACCCACAGCCTCCATCTGCCCCATTTTTCTTCCTGCACCTCCTCACTCTGAAGTCATCCTGCTTTAATGGTATCCTTTAAAAAAAAGAAGAAGAAGAAGAAGAAGAAGAAAGAAAGGAAAGGAAAAAAAGCTGTCTCTAACATATCACCCTGCCTGAAACTCTCCAGGGACCCCCACCAGAGACAGGGAGTCCGTGTGGAGAAACGCTCTGGTTTTCTTTCTCCCAGTGCCCTGCAAAAACCACAGGAACTGCCTGGCTCTCAGGGCTTTACTCCCCCAGCGCCCAGACCTACAGCGTCTCCCCAGGAAGTGCACCAGCACCCCACTACCCACGTGCTGTAGTCAGAATGAAGGGGGAGAAGACGGGGAGCTTATATTTAAAGTTCAAAGAAAAGGATGACATCGTCTTATCCTGCTAAAATGCCTTAGAAGGAAGAAGAGATGGGATTTCCCTCCAAGGAGCCATGTCTGTGGCTCCTTGGGGGCTGTGGGACTGGCCAAATGCTTCAATGACTAAATACTAACTGCTTGTTTCCAGGCCCATGTCCTGGGTAATGAGAGCTGCAATAAAAGCATGATCTATGTGCCGACCTGTTACAAGATATCAGCCACTCCCTACGGAAAAGCAAGGCGGGTGGGAGCTGAGTGATACCCCTTGGTCTGACGCCTCTTTGTGATCTGGCTCATTTGGTAAGGTCCAGAGAGCCACTTTTTGCTACAAAGGGAGAAAAACCTCTCCGCTCCCCAGAGAAACAACTTTCCTTTGGTCTCAGCTGGTCTCCCCCTGCCGTGCTTCTCTTTGCTCTCAACAGCCAGCCCTGCACCACACTAGGCTGGTGGCTTTCCCAGTTTCTATGCAGGTCCCTTTTTGTCGAGAGACTGTGCTAGGAGGTGTGCCATGGGAGCAGTAGGCATGGAAATTCTGATACCACCATTTATTGCTAAGAACCACTAGGAAGGTTTTATACTTATTACCCTAATTAATCACCCCAGCAATCTTCTGAGGTAGTCTCAACCCCATGGGATCAATGAGAAAACTCAGGTCTACAGAGATTAAACCAAGTGCTCAAGTCACTAAGGTAGGAAGCAGGGTTATAAAATACCCAGCCCAGGTGGTCACTACTCCAAACTCCATGCCTGGGACCACCTGCTGCCCTGCTTTCAGCCCCAAGTCTCCCAGGAAGAGAGCCCGTGGAGGTGCAGCCGGAGGACACTGACCTCAGGGCACACCATCTCCACCAAGTCCCCCAGACTATTCCTCCTCAGCCAGTCCCACCATCAGACAGCACAAGGAAGGTCCATCTCCTGAAACTCATTGTTCCGGGATGTGCCTGAGTTCAGCACACGTTCTCCTCTGAAGTCTTGTCATCTGGCGACGGGCTTGGCGGCATTGTTCACACATTTCCTCTCTAACTCCCTGCTTCGGAGCTGACTTTCAGCACTTCTTGGCTGATGATACGGACCCTCCCTTTAGGGATCAGAGGTCCTGTTATTAATGAAGAGAGTTAGCTCTTCTGTCTCCCCAGCTCTATTTAAGACACAGAGACACATTCTTTGAATAAACACCCTCCTAATGAAAACCCTGTTTGTTTTGTGAAGCATCTCAGTGGCTGCACTGAAAAATGCCCCCCTCTCTTGAATATGTGTCTAAGAGCTCTGAGACAAGGCTTCCCAAAATAAAGGAGGGTCCCGATAAGTCAGTCATCAGTCCATCCTGGAATATCTTTTGATATCAAGAACACAGATTGGAAAACAAGAAGAGAGAACAAAACATCAGGTATTTATTGAGGCCTGACACTGTTCATCACCATGTTTGCCATCCTGAGAATACAGGAGTCTAAAACTCTACAACCCAGTTGCAAAAAACGAGATGAACAAACTTAAAATAAAAAAAAAATTAAAAAACAAGACAATACAGTGTTTAAGTAAGTACAGAATTAAGGTAATTGCAAGTAAAAAATACAGCATAGTTAACTCTCCTGTCCCACTTCTAAATCCTAAATTTTATCTTAATCCCTTATTCCATGTTTTCTGCCCTTTTTTCTCAACATCAGTTTATGCTTTTCAACTAATATTTACTAAGCAGCTCCTATGCATTAAGCATCATATCAGAGGCAGAGTGTGCAGCAGTGGACATGGGGGTGATGGCCAGCATCACTGAAGGCCCGGATCAGTGACTGAAAGGGTTCCTGGTGGTGTCGTAGACTAGACTAACTGTGCCAGCGCTTTCAGAATAACCCGCAAGTGGAGAAAGCAGTCGAGGTTCCAGCTTGGGTCTCAGTGATGTTGACCACAGATTTCAGACACGCCTGCCAGGCCTGATGAGACTCCAGGATAGGCCTCTCAGGAGGCTAGTTACAGAAAGGATGAGGAGCCACAAGGAAAGAGCTCATTCTAAAGAAAAAAAATAAACAGTTGGGCAGATACGTATAGCAAGTATGAATTATTCTTCCCAAGCTCACATACACAGGAAAAGTCAGATGATCATATCAAAAGTAAAATCTTATCTATCTGGCTCAGGCCTACAGGGCTGGTGGGAGACTCCACTGAGTTACAATGAGGTTCCTGCCCTCCCAGGCCCATATGGAAGCGCTCGGCCTGTTGAAGAGAGATGGAAATAATTCAAGTTATTATTGCTATGTAACAAATTACCCCAAAACACAATGGCTTAAAACAACAATTTTCTTATGCTCATGGTTCTGTGGTTCAGGGATTTGGGGGAGGGCTGGGCTGGGCCATTCTTGCTTCATTCTCTCACGTGGCTGCAGTCAGATGTTGACTCTGGCTTCAGGCGTCTGAAGACGCCACTGGGCTAGACATCGAAGACGCCACATGGTCAGCAGCTGTGGCTCACTGCTGGCTGGGAGCTCAGCTGGGCCGTCGACCGAAACATCTACATGTGCCTTCCCCACTATGGAAATCTCAGGGTAACTGGACTTCCTAACATGTGGCTCCCCACCAAGCTAGTGTTCCAAGAGAACCAGGTAGAAGCTGCACAGCCTATTCTGAACTAACTCCGGATTCTGTTGGTTTTAAGAGAGTCCTAGGGCCAGCCAGGACTCAAGGGGAAAGGAAATAGATCACGTCTTTTGATAGGAGATAGCAGGCTGCGTTATAGAAGAGCGAGTGAGATGGGGAACATCACTGTGACAATCTTTGAACATACAATTGTCACCTGAGTGTCACGTGGCCAGAGTTGTGGAGGCAGGTGTCTCTACACTCCAGGGTCAGCATGAGCATTAAAATAATGCCAAGGCAGAAGTCCTGATGTGCAGAATCTAGTAATCCTTTTGGACAACTGCTACGCCTCCCTGGAGGCACTGCCAGGGAAAAGGGTGCCCTTGGAAGCCACAGCTCTCTATTGCCCTTCTGACTTGGAAAATACAGTAGTTCCCCCTTATCTGCGGGGGATACGTTTCAAGACCTCCAGTGGGTGCCTGAAACCTGGGATAGTACCAAGCCCTATATCTACTGTATTTTTTCCTATATATACATACTATGATAAAATGTAATGCCTTTCTATTTTATCACCTACTGTGGCTATAGTCTTTGTGGTTTGAGGTGAGATAGCAAAACTAGCATGGATTTCTTTATCCTTCACAATTTCACAGATGGAAGATCTGTTCTTACCACAGACCTTAGAAACCTCCACATACAATTTTTTCTTTCCTTATTAAGTCAAGAACTTCAGCTTTTCACGAAAAGGAAGCCCTTTACGGCTTCTCTTGGCATATCTGAATTGTCAGCACTTTACTTCATTAAGTAAAATAAGGGTTATTTGAACACAAGCACTGTGCTACCAGGACAGTCACCCTGATAACCAAGATGGCTACTACGTGACTACCAGGCAGGAGTGTCTAAGGCATGGACACACTGGACAAGGATAATTCACGTCTCGGGTGGATGTAGCCGGATGGAGGGAGATTTCATTACACTGCTCAGAACTGTGCGCAATTTAAAGCTTATGAGTTGTTTCTTTCTGAAATTTTCCATTTAATATTTTTTAACCACAGAAAGAAAAACCATGGATAAGGGGATGCTACTATACTTCTCCTTTCTCTCATGAGGACCAGCATAGTCTCTCCCATGAGTTGAGACTTTTGAGAACAAAAACCAAGAAGAAAGATGTTCTCAGAATGCTTATCTTCCTGCCCTGCAACCACCGAGATCTGAGAACACCAAGATCTGGTTTATTGAGATGGAGAAGGGAAGAGCAACCAAAAGAGCATAGTCCAGTTTAGAGCCTCCAAGGGGAAGGGCATTAAAATAAGATGACATCTGTCACTGTGAGTAGTCCCTATGGGGCAGCCCAAATGTTATTCCAGGTCTAGATGGCAAAATGAAGGTACTGGACTCTGTGCAGTGTTTTTTTTAACATTTTTGTAAAATGGAGGGGGACGGGTACTACAATATGCTTCATCCCCCAGATGATCAAGTATAAAAAAGGAGAGGTAGCCTCTCCTCTCCTGCCCAGAACACTGTGGCTCCCACATTTTGTGTCCCAGAAACCTCACCTCACTTGGACATCTCAAGAGCTCCTAGGAGAAGGGAGCAGGAGCAGCAGTGGCTCAGCACTGAGGTTGGAGGGCAGGGGTGCTGTTAAGCACCCTACCATGCTCAGATTAGCCCATAACAACAACAATGAAATTTTAGATCCAAAATGGACATAGCAACAAGGTTGGGCGCCTGCCATAAATCCATCCAGAAACATTTTTAGAGACTTCTCCAAAGCATCAGGTGTAAATATCTATTCGAGGGAAGCCTCTTCATGGCTTCCTAAAAAGGACCTGGGAGACTCTGAGATATATTTTTCAGTTATATTCCCAGCCTTCTTGAAACTCACCAGTGTGCCATGAGTCTTGAAATGACTCAGAATTCTTTTATAAGTCACCCCCACCCAAACTATCATCTCTCCTCTCTGTTCCTTCCCTCATTGCCCTTCTTCCTAAATTCCCAGTGTCTGGTGTTAGCCATTGCTGGCTTCATCTATTTGCTAACTGGTGCACACAGGAAGCCAAGCTCTGTGAAATGTTACTAAAAGAGAGAAGCTGGAATATTAATTAACCATAACCACCTAGCTTCCCTTCTCTCTATTGTTTTCCCCACCTAGACCAGGGGGCCCTTTTGGTCCCACTGACTCCTCCATGGGTCTTGGGCCCACCTGCTCCTCCATCTCAGCCTGCTTCATATGATACCCTTACGACACAGTCGTGCTTTACTTCAGTACCAAACAATTTTAACACAAAGCAGATTGGTGCAAGTGTTATAACAGAGTAACACTCAACGGGCAATGTGAGAATTGGTGGAAAGAGATGAATGCCAACTGGGGTGCCCATAGCTTGCTAGGGAATAAGAAATGAACACTTCGGAGACTTGGAGAGCTGCATTAGCTATTCCATACTATTACGGTTTGTTTCAGTGAATTATCTTTCTTAGAATACCAAATGGTCCCCTAATAGCCTGAAAGATTTGAAACACTTCCAAAGCACTAACAGTTTTCTGTACGCAGTCACTGGGAGGCCTGGACTTCAGACCTTTAGTTGGCTAACAGCCAGAGAGTACCAACTTAGAATGACTTAGATTTGCAAGCTCTGCAGCAATCCAAACAGGTTAGCTTCAGGGGTCATGATGTGGGTTCTGTCAACATTGTAAATTTGGATCTCTTGTGCACACGCAGCAAAGGCATTGCACATATATGGGGAATTTTTCCAGATGTGCCTTCTTGCTATATATCTTTTGGCGTCCTCTGTTTTTCCAGATCCACTTTCAGTTCTGCCAAGGAGATGCCATCACTTTTTCTTAAAGAGATGGCTATAAGAATTGTATATGGCACCCACTTGTAAAGCAGTGATGAAGCAAGAAGCTTTCTGTATAATGTCAGGGTTGGAGGTTAATACTTCTAAATGGTACTCTGTGTTTCTACCCCATTCTATACCCATCAATTTTTTTCAATTATACCCTGAGGAATTCTTTCCTTCCCTTAACCAATCAGATGTGAGTCATCCATTGCAAAAACACAAACAATGGTGGCAAAAAAGCATGAAAGACAGGAAGGGTCTAGAATTAGTTTTTCACTCATGGAGACTAAAAACATATCAAAGATGGATAAAGGAGAAAAGTGGAGTGGGCAGAACATCAAAAACAGGGAAAAAGAAGTGGAAACATTTGAATTCTTAAGGGAAATAATCTTATGGAGCGTAGTAGGGAGCCAAGTGGAAGCATAATCATCCATGAATTGACCTTCGGGTACTTATCAATGCAGGGCTACAAATCTGTCCCACTGAGGGTCCAGTTTGAAATGAAGATTGCCTGGGTCTTAAGAAACCCTGCCCAGGTATCTCTCTCTCTCTCTCCTATTTTATGAGGGCAACTACCAGAAAAGTGATCATAGGGGGATTGATGACATGAGGAGGAGACCTCACCAAATCAGCTCCTTAAGGAAGTAATTTAAAAACCAAGCTAAGAACAAGAGGAAACAAACATTCTTTTCAACAGTAACAAATCCACAAATGAGGGCACTTGCCTAATTATAGTTTTTTGGGTGGAAAGCTACAGCACATTAACTTCCTTTATTCTTTTTGTCTTCTCCCTCCTGCCCCTCTTTTCCCCTCTTCTCTCTCTCTCTCTCTCTCTCTCTCTCTCTCTCTCTCTCTCTCTTCTCTCTCTCTCTCTCTCACACACACATACACACACTCACATACACAACACAAATTCACACAAAACTCTGAGAATGTCTAATCTTAACTTTTTCTTGGCCTATTTTGCTTCCATTCCATTTAACTTCTCAACTAAAGGGGATCAGGATTAAATACTAACATGCATACCTAATACATATCCATTAAATTGTCTCTTGAAAATTGTGAGTTTTCTTCATATAATGTTCGTTGCTTTGAAATGTATATTTTTTAGTCTCAATGGAACTAAAAGTGAGCTGGAAAGTCATGAACTTTCTTGACCAATTGTTTGTGCCCTGTAGCATCTCAAAGGAGAATTTACACTGTCTGAGTTCACACTTAGCATATCACAGGGATAACAAGGAGTAGTTTTTTAAAAGGTTCAAAGTTATCTATGATATTTTAAAGTATCATAATTAAAATACATAAGGTCTAAATGTTTATGGCCCAGACATGCTAGCTTTGTCACTATTTAATTTTCTGAAAATGTGGCTCTTTACCAACTTCTCCAATTCTCACTTTCCTCATCTTTCATATGAAGAAGCTAAACAACAATACAGTATGTCTTTCTGGCATGCTTTCATCATCCATAAGGGGTTATTCTGTTCCCTAGTCCCTTTTATCCTTAGGTAACATCTATGGAATTTTAGCTAGTTATTGTTCTGCTGCTCATTTTCATGTGAATTTCATTTTCCTGAACTTTTAGAACACATGATACTGGCAGCCCGTCAAACTTCCAGGAGCTCCCTCTTCTGCCATTCCCATGTTGTGTGAAGACATAAGTTACCTTGCTTTCTGAGATGTCCTCACTCCATCTCTGTGTTTGGGCCTTTTCTTTTCTTCTTATCTTTCATCCTGCTCCTGCTCACCTCGCTCCCATGCAGCAGCCCCTCCTCAGTGTGGGCAGGTCCTGGAAAGAAGGCATGCTTGCTCAGGCCGGAGAGCTCCTGGGAGCCGGGCCTCCAGGCCTTTCATCATTCCCTTTCCTTCCCAGCGAACACCTGCCGGCCAAGTGGGGATTCTCCTGTTCTCATGTCTATCACCGCACTCAGGTCCCCTTTGGGTTTCCCCACTTTTTCTCACATGAAAACCAACAGCACACAGCTCTTGTGACTGCTGGGGTTGGTCCTCTCCCACCTATAGACTGAGATTCCTGAGGCCACTTGTTGCCTCACTTTGTTAATGTTGCCTGTGGGTGTTTGGTTTTGCATCTCACTGCTCTGCTTCTTTTTATAAACAATTGAAGAGTTCCAGGAACTACTGTTGTTGCCACCACCACCATTTTCCTAGAGTTATCAAAAGCATCTGTTTTAATTGCCTGCTTTGAATAACAGAGAGCACCTTCACATTAGTTGTTTCTTTAATATCCTAAAAGCACAAACAAGTGAAATGGAAACATGAGGCAGAGAGTGACTTTTCCAAGATACATGAGCCCTGATCCTCATAGTCCATATGGTCTTCGTTGTAGAATTAAGTTGCTCCTTAAATACAGTGAAGTCAGCGTATAATCCCAGTTCAGCACTCACCTTCCTTTAATTAACAGATAATTTCTCAATTACCATAATGGGAAATTAATAAATAATCCCAAACGAATGATAGGCTATAGTGTTGTTTCTATAAAATAGCATATTACATGGAAATATGGGTTTAAATACCAGAAGCAATGGAAGAAAAGTGTTCCTTTAAGGGAAAAAATGGCATGGTCATAATCAAATAGAACAGAGAATAGTTTTTTATTGTCACAAACTATGTGCATATATCATTAATTAACTATGAGAGACATCTGAGTACTAGTTTCCATATGCACAGAAGTTCTTTATATCTATTATCTGGACTCAGAGTCAAAAAATGTTAATAGTTTGAAAGCTTCTAAATGTACTTTGTGTAAAACATTTTACAGTTAGACAAGCATGCGGAAACATATAAGGTCATGACATGTAAAGATTGTCCATTATTTTCCTGCACCAAAAGATTTTCTTAAGTGTTACCCGAACATGATTCACACCCTTGTCCAAATTCTACCATTAATTCATTCTGGCTCACTAGACAAGTTCCTTCACTTCTATGAGCCGTAGTGTCCTTGTCTGAAACATTAGGACATTTTAAAAGGTCTCTTCCAAAACCTGACATCATTTCTGTCTTGATCATTGGCTGTCAGAATGGAGATTAAATGATTTCTGAAGTCCCTTTCAGATTAAAAGCACTGAGAATTGAGAAGATTCAACGCAGAATCAAGTTTGCATTTGTATCTCTTTTGCAACAGCTGTTCTTCTTCGGTGCTGTTCCATGACCTTCTATTCTCATTCCCTGTGACAGTTCAGGACCTGGTGTGATCCTCTCCTGCCTCTCTCCTCGATCTCAAGAGAGATTCTAAAGACAACCACAACATGGGCACCTTGGACTCAGCAGATGGCTCATAAAACATAAACTGAGTCACCAACACAGAGCAAACAGTGGACAGAAATAAACAGCTTGCGTTTGGAAGTTTTAGAATTCTTAAGAAAAACAGAACCACATCTAAGGCTGCATTTGATACTGATGTTTCTTTATTGGTGTTATACTGAGGAGCTTGGAAACCTTCAGTATTTACAGTGTCAGTAAATACTAAAATTCACTATTCTAAATAATTTAAACAAAAGAGAGCTTAGTTTCATTTTATATGGAATGACACATTTTCAAAGGTTAGTTCTTCTGAATTCAAAAATTACTCCGCAGGCAAGATTTATGGAGAATATGGTTAATTTGGGGGTAGGCTCAAATATTTTAAAACAATCATGAGACTCTTGTATTTTTTTAAATAAAGTATGTTTCTGTTTAAAAGCTTATAAACCTTGTTTTTCAACCAGGTTTCCTTAGGAGACAAATATTTTGTTGCTCTAGTAAATCTCATCCTCAAGTAATTCTTCCATTTTCAAGTTTGCTCTGAGCTCTCCGTGATGCAGCAATAAAACCATCAACACAGACATGGAGAAGACCTATCTGGTCATTTAGGGCCTCTCTTTTTCTCACCAAGTATCTATCCATCACGTCTCTTCCCTAAGGACTCTTCCCAGTGATTTGCACTTTACAGGAACTCAAGAAATGGTAACATCCATGGCTTCTTTTTAAAAAATACACCACAACTTTTCATCCTTGCAATTAAGTGTAATTTTCCCCCAAAACCCCTCTTCCTCATTAGACCCAACTCTACCCTCGGGGGCCTCTTGCAAAGTTTGTCTTTGCTTGGCAATGACATCTTTAGCTTTTTTAAAATGGTTGTTTGCTTTTTAAAAAGGCATTTAGCTCTCGTGTTTTCACCATGATAGAGGTTTATCCCTAAGTCATCTTTAGTTTGTTTTAAATGGATTCTTGCTGGCTTATTTTTAAGGCATTTAGCTCCAGTGTTTTCACTCTTGCAGAGGTTTTTCCCTAAACTGTTCTGCATTTTTGTAGCATCCCGGCAAGTCTTCTCTCTTAGCGCAGAGGAGTAGAAGCACAGGCTCTTTCCTTCAGGACATCGTAGGATTTTCCTCTTGGGAATCCCCAGAGTCCTTATTATTTCTAGTCTTTCTTCGCCAAATGGGGAAATAGTAAGAATTCACTTTAGTCAATTCAACAAACATTCTTTGACTGGCAAATAAGTTCATAGAAATGACGGGAGGGGCCGGAGCTGTTAAATGAGCAGGAAAGACCAACTCCTTGCCCTCCAGAAATTAACACTCAGAGACAAACAACAAGAACAATGAAGGAGCAGTTAGTTACATGAGGGTGGAAAGAGCCTTAAAACAAAAGAAAGCACAGAAGGGGATGCAACGAGGCAGGGGTGCTGCTGCAGATAGGAGAGAAGGGGTCATCTCCCTCCATAAGGAGGTGGTGTTTGAGCAAAAGCCAGAGCACTCTTGCAACTTGCTGTGTGTTTTCTTTCATTAAACACCAAGTTAGCAGCATTTCTTGCTCAGAGAGAAGTTTTACACATTGTCACCAGTATTTCACAGAGCTGCAATGAATAGATATTATCCAAAACTTGGAGATAAGGCAAAGATGAGGAATCATGTCTTTTCAATGTTACACTGGGTGTGGCTTAAGAGGCCTGACAAAAGATTATTCAGTTATCCGGGAGAACACCGGTATAGTTGACTTTGCTATCTAGTAATTATATCTTGTGAAGCTTTAAAACTTAATGGGCTTCTGTCCAGGAGAAACACTGATGATTTTTGTCTGATACATAAAATAATTTGTACCAAACAAAAATTTGCCCTGTAGGGCATTAACAAGTTTTATTGTATCTAACCTAGAACTTATTCTAACATTTTTAAAAATGCTTCTAAATAAAACACTTAGTTCCCCAAATCCTCCTGGAATCAGCTTTACCATCTTACTGGCCTCTTCATTAATGAGCTGAAGAAATCTGTGACACAAGTCCATCTTATATTTCTATGCGAGCTAGGTTTTCAACTTTCCGAAAATTGTACTATAAGACTACAAAGGCTCCAATGGAAATTCATGGGGCAAGAAACTGAGGGCAGCAGCGGCGGACACAGGCCCTGGGACAGCATTCTCATCCATGCAGAGTTGGTCAACTTAGCCTATGGAACTGAATATCTTGTTTGGCAATAACATTTTATCAAAATTATTCAGGAAAGCTGCACTTCACAGTGCCCAGGGCTCTTTTTCTGGGATTCAAGCAGCTCAGGAAGGAAAATGCTAAGCATTAAATACCGACAGTATTTTACCACCTGAGAGAAGTTGTGGTGGAAGATTAAGTCTCTGATGTCAAGAGCTTGCCCACTGGTTAGGTTTTACGTGGTAAGTGACAAGAATCACATTACATCTTTGCTGCCAAATAGTTTCTCAAATGCAATTTGGGAAAATAAATAAAATATGGGCTAAGCATGTTCTTATTGTGGCCCTCCAAAACTCACCCCTACCTGAAAAATCATATTCCCATTTACTTTCATTCATTAGGGATAAATCAAACCAGTTAATGATTAAATTGATTAATAAAATTAATTAAATGGGAATATAATTTAATTTTTCTCCAGGGAGAGGTTTACAAAAAGTTGAGAAATCCTGTCCTAAAGTGTCTGATGATTCATAAGAGGACTTTTTTTTAATGATGCTTCACAATTCATCGTAAATAACACCCAGCCTTATTTTTGAAGTTGTGGATACTTTTTCTTAAACTAAGAGAGCCAGAGAGTGGAAATGGCAGTGTGAATTACCTAGTCAGAGAGGGCCAGAGGTATCTAGCTTCAGAGTCACTCCAAAGGTGTGTGGAAAAAACCTTAATCTGTTCTGGGATCCAAAGACTGCAGGATCCAGCTGGTAGTCAGCCTGGGGCGGGCCCGAAGCTGAAAGTGACGGATGCAGTGGCAGCAACCACAGGGCCCCATAGATGCCAGAGCAGACAGACCATGTCAGGAACCAGCCACGCACAGTGCCCCGCATCCCCGCATCCTTCTGGGCTGTACCTGCACCCACAGAAGCAAAGAAAATTCTTTCTAACTTGTCCTATATGGTCAGCATTATCTTAGTGCCCAATCAGTACACAAAATGAAAACTATAGACCAATATCTCTCACAAACACAGACAGAAAAATCCTCAAGAAAATATTATCAAGTGGAAACCAACAGTGTATAGTAAAAGTTATACACCCTGACCAATATTTATTCCAGGTATGCAAGCCTAGCTTAACATTGGGAAATCAATTAATGTAATCCACTATATCAACAAACTAAAGAAGAAAACCCATATGATCATATCAATTGATATAAAAAAGAAGACATTTGGCAAAATTTAACACATATTTATGATTTTTGAAAAGCCCTCAGCAAACTGGACCACTATCTTACAACAAGTACAAGATAAAATATCAATTCAAACTATATTAAAGACTTGAATGTAAGGCCTGAAATCATAATAAAACATTTAAAAGAAAATGTAGGGAGTAGATTCTTGCCATTGGTCTTGGCAATTATTTTTTTTTGGGGGGGGGGGAGGTTTGATAACAAAAGCAAAGGCAACAGAAACAAAAATTAAAATGTAGAACTACATCAAACTAAAAAGCTTCTACACAGCAAAGAAAACCATCAACAAAATGAAAAAGCAATTTTTGGAAAGGGAGAAAAATTTTGCAAATTACATATCCAACAAGGGGTACACGTCTAAAATATGTAAAGAACTCATGCAACTTAATAGCAAAAATACAAATAACTCAATTTAAAAATGGACAAAGGAACTGAATAAAAATGTTCAGTTCCTTGCCCAACAGGTTCATGAAAAGGTGCTCAGCATCAGTAATCATTAGGGAAATGCCAATTAAAACCACAATGAGATATCATCTCACTCCTGCCAGGATGTCTATTATCAAAAAGACTAGAGATAATAAATATTGGTAAAGATAGGGAGGACAGAGAATCCTCGTACACTTTGGTGGAAATGTAAACTGGTACAGCCACTATGGAAAACTGTTCTTCAAGAAATTAAAAATAGTACTACTATATGATCCAGCAATCCCACTTTTGGATATATATCCAAAGTAAATAAAGTCACTATCTCAAAGTCACTATATCTGCACTTCCATGTTTTCTACAGCATTATTCACTATAGCCAAGGTATGGAAACAACCTAAGTGTCTATCAATAGATGAATGGATAAAGAAGATGTGATACATATATACAATGGAGTGTTATTAAGCCTTAAAAGAGAGAGAGAGAGAGAGAGAGAGAGAGAGAGAGAGAGAGAAAGAGAGAGGGGAATCCTGACATTTGCAAAACCATAAGTGAAACTTGAGTGCATTATACTAAGTGAAATAAGCCAGACAAAGATAATATTGCATCATACCACTTATCTATCCTATCTAATAAAAGAGAAAAATGGTAATTGGCGTACAACGATACCCTTTTCATTGGTTAATCAGGGCTATATGCAAATTAACTGCCAACTAAGATTGGCAGTTAACTGCCAACAAGATGGCGGTTAATTTGCATATGTAGGCACAATGCAGGGAGGCAAAAGGGAAAGCAGGAAGAAGCCCCCTGCCACTGACAGTGATCGGAAACCAGGGGGGAGCTAAGAGCTGGGGGGCAGGGCAAATGCGGCCCTGGAGCGGCCTTTGCCCTGCCCCCCAGCCATGATCGGATAATCAGGTGCCTTTTCCGCCCTGGCCAGTGATCGCAGGAAGTAGGGGTGGAGCCAGCGATGGGAGCTGGGCACGGTCGAAGCTGGCAGTCCCGGGAGCTAGAGGTCCCTTGCCTGGGCCTAAAGCGAAGCCCACGATCGCGGGGCCGCTGCAGCTGCGGGTCCCCGCTGCCCGGGCCGGATGCCTAGGCCAGAGGTGTTAGGCCTGGGCAGGGGCGGAGCCTGCAACCACGGGGAGCTGGGGGTCCCCTGCCCAGGTCTGACACCTCTGCCGGAGGCCTCAGGCCTGGTCAAGGGGCCGATCCGGTGATTGGTGATCGGAGGGTGATGAGGGTCAACTCCTCTGGCCGAGGCATCAGGCCTGGGCGGGGGGCGGAGCCGGGGACTGGGGGGATATGATGGTCCCCTTGCCCAGGCCTGAAGCCTGGGTCAGAGGCGTCAGGCTTGGGCGGGGGGTGGAGCAAGCGATCAGAGGGAGATGGGGGTCCCCTACCCAGGCATGATTCCTGGGCCAGAGGCCTCAGGCCTGGGCGGGGGCCAGAGCCAGTGATTGGGGGGAGATGGGAGTCCCCTGTCCAAGCCTGACACCTCTGGCGGAGGCGTCAGGCCTGGGCAAGGGGCCGATCAGGCAATCGGAGGGTGATGGGGGTCTACGCCTCTGGCCGAGGCATCAGGCCTGGGCTGGGGGCAGAACCAGTGATGGGGGGAAATGAGGGTCCCCTGCCCAGGCCTGACGCCTCTGTCAGAGGCATCAGGCCTGGGCAAGGGGCCGATCCTGCGATTGGAGGGTGATGGGGGTCAACGCCTGAGGGCTCCCAGTATGTGAGAGGGGGCAGGCTGGGCTGAGGGACACTCCCCCCCACACACACACACACCCAGTGCACGAATTTCGTGCACCGGGCCCCTAGTATATATATAAAAGGCTAATATGCTAAGTGTTCGTCTGACCGGTCGCTATGACATGCACTGACCACCAGGGGCCAGATGCTCAACACAGGAGCTGCTGTGGCGTGCACTGGCCATTTACAGAGAAATAGCACCATGGACCTGGTGCCCACAAAGTAACACTCGGCTTCCCCCAAGTGGGACACAGGCCCCACCACCACCCTGGAGCAACAGCCCACCAAATCGCAGCTGACGCTCCCGAGACCCCATGGCACAAAATGCGACCCACAGCTCAGCCCAGAAATGGTGGCTATGGGCACTGGGTAATGACATCACGTAGCAACGCCCAGCTTCCTCTCCCTAGTGACTAGGCTCCTTGGAGTTTCTTCCGCCCAGGAACATGACTTGCTTTATAGCCAGGTGGAAACATTTCATAACTTAACCAAATGTCTGTGAAGTGTTTTCCCATGTCTCATCTCATTTGATCCCCACAGAAGTCCTGGAGTAGCTAGATAGGAGACTTGGTGGAATCCTATTTTCTTTTCATTAGCCAGAAAATGGAGATTTAGAAAGCTTAGAAACTTGTCCCGACTGAAAAGAAGAAATGATGGACCTTGAAAATGACTTCAGGTTTTCTCACTGCACAGAATATAGTCAAACACTGCTGCAGTTAAATATTTTACCCTTTGTTCTCCCTGCGTGATCTATAATAATAATCTGCTTTGTGTTGATATTTATTTCTGTGTTACTGACAATTACCTGAAAGAGAAGTTAGGGTGCTTCACTGGGCTGGAAAAAGTTTAGCTAAATCAGAAAGCAGGTCTAATTGAGCAAGTTTATTGTCCTATATAATAAAAACCTAATATGTAAATCAACCAAATGGCAGATTGACCGATCGCTATGATGCGCACTAACCACCAGAGGGCAGTTGCTCAACACAGGAGCTTTCCCCAGCTCGCAGGCCCCAGGCCAGCCAAGATGGGTGCCAGCGGGGGCCCCTGATAACCCTGCCAATTTTCCACAGAGGGAGGCAACTGGCGGTGGCAGCAGGGGGTGGGGCTGGCGAGCAGGCAGTGCCAGGCCAGCTAAGGCAGGTGCCAGCGGGGGACCCTGATAGGCCCTGATCGCCAGCCAGGCCTAGGGACCCTCCCTACCCATGCATGGATTTCGTGCACTGGACAAAAGCTCTCGCTGGCGCCAATAGCACAAGCGTGTTTTGATCTGTCATTGTCAACTGTGAATTTGGTTGACACTTCTATTATAGAGAAAGGGTGAATAGCGATATTAAAATATTTCTTCTAATAATTTCCTTTCAATGTGCATGAATCCGTACGTGGGGCCGCTAGTATATGTAGTATATGGACTAAAAAAAATAGGACTTAGAAACAGAGAGCAAAAACGTGGTTGCCAAGGAGTAAGGGATGTGGGATATAGGAAGAAGGCAGAAAAGGGTATAAACTTCCAGCTGAGGATCTATCTATAACATGGTGACTATAGTTGATAACACTGTAAAACTGAAATTTGAATATAAATGTTCTCACCAAATGAAACTGTGAATACATTGTTAATCCTTCCACATATACACTTTAAATGTTTGACAACTTTATTTGTCAGCTATACCTTAATAAAGATAAAATAGATGAAGACAGACATTAATGAAGAGAACCTCCACAACTTGATAAATAACAGCTACAAAATAAACTCACAGCTGACATCATTCTAAATGCTAAAAAAAAAAATAGATGTGTTCCCCCAAGATGAGGAACAAGGTAAAAACACATCCTTTCTCATCCTATTCAACCAGCATACTGGTGGTCCTGGATAGTGCAATAAAAAAAGAAAGAAAAAGCATACATATTGGAAAGGAAGAAACAAAGCTGTCTTTATTTGTAGATTACATTGAAAACTTCCTGGAAGTAATAAAGGAATATATAGCCAGATTGCAGGATACAAGGTCAATGTACAAAAGCCTATTGCTTTTGTATGTACCAGCAATGAAAAAATGGAACTTGGAATTAAAAACATAATGCTATTTCCAATAGGACAAAAAATGAAATACATAGGTATAAACCTAACAAAATATTATAGGATTCATATGCAGATAACTTCAAAACACTCATGAAAGAAATTAAAGATATCCTATGTTGAAAGCCCAAGACCCATCCATTGAAGTACAGCCAAGCAGGGATCTCAGAATGGAGTGCTAAGGTGCCCTTGACCTTGAGTACTACAATTAATTCTTTTAATTAAGCAGTTTTTATGGTTTCAGAGAACCAGAAGGCTACCATTCCAAAGATACTTCATTCTCATTCATTAATCTGCATGGGCCCAGGATAAAGAGCTCCTCCAGTTCTTAGAAATGAAGAGGGGAATGGAAGTTAGGAAGTTAGGAAGTTAACCTCCATGAACCCAAAACATGGAATAGTCCAGAAGAATAATACCTCTCTGCTCTTATTCTTTGACCAAAACACTGCCCTTACATCTCTGGGCAGAGAATAGCCATCATTTTTGTTTACAGCAATTGGTAGACTACATCCTAAGCTATCAGAATGAGAGGTGGGAAGTGTATGTCTATGTGTGCCAAGCATTTTAAACCACCCTCAAGATATTATAGATGAAGATAGATGAGACCAAATATAAATATCTGTTCAAGGAATGAATGGTTAAATGAATTAATCTTATTGACTAATAGTTTAACAAAAAGAAGCCTGGCCAGACCAGAGTGAAGGATGCATTTTAGGGCACAATGAGAAATAACACTGGAAAAGAAAAACTATATTGATTGGCCTACAAGTGACTGAATGGTTAGTAGATGCAGTGAATTTTGGCAGGAAAAGTACATACAGACTAGAAGCTAGAAGACCAAGGCATTTAGGCTGTGGCGTTTATTCCAAAAGAGTTGAAAAGCTGTTACCGTGCAAAGGTGGCCTGGAAATACAAAATGATTTAGCTATCGAGGAAAGTATATGAACACATCAAACTCTGGAACAGTCAAATAAAATTATCATGGAATCTGACATATTAAGAACCAAAAGAGTTCTAAGAGAATAAATTCCTTCTTTTATGGATAAAAGTTTATCACTCCTGGCTGCACATTAGTATCACCTAAGTCTTTTTTTTCTCTCTCTCTTTGATCTCTAAGTGTTCTGTCTTTAAAAAAAAAAAAAAAATACTTTTTTAAAAAAGTCTTTTTTTAAATGCCTTATGCAAACTCCACCCACAATATTAATAGTTCTAGATTGGGACCCAGGCAACTGTACTTTTTGTAAGTAACCCAAGGTAATTCTTATTTGCATTCAGAATGGAGATGCTCTAATATACAAACTACAGATATGAAGAGTGCTCTGTCTTTCCCAGGAGTAGCACCTGTGCTAAACAGACAGACCATAGCCACATCTTCTCCTGATCCATTTTATTTTCCATTTTTGCTTAAGAGTTTGTAGCTTGGTGTTTCCATTGAAAACATATAGGCATTTGGTTGGCTGGGCTACCATTTATACTCTTGATTGGAACCCCACAAATATTAGGAATGATCCCAAACCTCAGTCATGTTCCATAGGAAACTGCATATCTCCTTGTCCCTCAGAAAATCCATTTGCAGTTAAAACCATTTTCAGAAGGAAGGATCTGGGGGTGGTTCTGGAGATAGAATGCCAGGTGATTTGAGCCCAGATCTGGGCCTTACCATCCTCAACCAAGGCCTTCTCTGAGATTACTTCCCCTGGGCCTCTTGGAATGACAAGCTCCTGGGAAGCCCCCAGCATCATCAGCCACTTGCAAAGGAGAGAAACTGAGATGCATGAAGACCACAGGTCTCAGCCAATCTAGGCACAACAGACAGCCTACACCACACCATGTGTCCTGCCCCCTGGCCATCCATCTCTGGTTAGGACCTCGGGCTTCCCCAAAATAGTCCTCTCCATCCCCCTTGGGGTACACCATTTTTCTGATCCTTAAGTTTCTGTGTGTGAATGGTCCTGCCGCTTTCCCAAGGTGTACAAAGATGGAGACGTGTTCCTGGGTCAATTTTTGTAGCTCTAACCAAGGACGTCCCCGTGCAGAGGCAGACACCGGCCTCAAGTGGGATCCTAGTCCTGAGTGCACAGTCATCATGGATCACCTGGCCATGGAGTCCCTGAATCCTGAACGTTCAAAAGGATCATTTCAGTCCTAACTGGAGCACTAAGGCTGCACATCTGATGTGTGAGGACCCTGACCCACAGAAGGGCTGAATTTGGGGGCAGAAACTGTTCTTTTTACATGGCCCCACTACTCTTTCATCTTGCTATCCTCTCCCACCCTCAACAGTCCTAATCGCCCTTCCCACACTTTTAGGTTAGTATTCAGTGCAGGGGTGCCAATTGTACTCTCCTCGTCCACTGATGGTTCTACTCCTGGGATAATAGAAAGCATTATTAGAGAGGAAAAGGACTGGCAAGACTTGGGGAAGCAAGTCGCATACCCTCCCACCCCCTGGCATCCCCTCCCCCACAACTCTCCAGTGCCCCCACCCAAAAGAACTTGTGTATTTAACTAATTGTATATCAGATTGTCATCCAATCAGAGTGTTTTCAAACCCTGGATATTAAAATATGTTAATTTCACTTGGGGTTTTATGTTTTTTAATAAATGTTCTCTTTCTGAAAATAAGCATAAATTTAATTTTGAAAATATTCAATTTTCAAGATTTCTTGATCATCTTTACTTTTCTTTTAAGTTCAGGTTTCAGAGAATAAAAAGAAAACCATCTGATGGGAACTAAATCTGGGGGGCGGGGGGAACAAAACAGATATCTCATTCAAATATAAACAGAAGGCAATTGAAACCATATTTCACAGATAATAGATACCATAAATCCTTGTCTGATCCATTCACAAATAATTTTTCAGTTAAAAAAGAGCTGATTTTTATACATAAAATCCCAAATTCCTATTTTATCTTTATAATTTACATAGATTGATCGAGGTTGATGGCCTGATAATGCCAGTGGAATTTCCCTTAAGTTTTGTGCACTGTCATTTCTAGTGCTGACATTGAGAGAAACCAGGAAAAGTGTTTTGCTCTGGAGCAGATATTAAGAGAAGCTTTTCTCTCTATTTTTTTTCCATTACATTTCCCCTTTGCCCTACCTTGGTCAATGAATAGGGAGTTATCTTTAGATTATCTTAACTTGAAGTTTTAGAGCTTAGTTGCAGTTTAGGTGGTTAACTAGTCTGCCTTCCAAAGCAATTCAAATCTGAGGTCCAGTTTATATTTACAAAATGCTGGACTGTGACATAGCCTTTTTAATGAGCAAAATGGATCTCACCACTGTCTATCGACCTGTGTTGATTTATAGCAATCATGACAATGACTGAAATGATCAAATTTCCTAGGCCAGCTTATATATAAACAAAAACAAAGCCTAAATCATTGTCATCTTCAGCATTCTCTCTCTCTCTCTCTCTCTCTCTCTCTCTCTCTCTCTCTCTCTCTCACTTGCTCTCTCCCTCTCTCATAATTTACTTGCTCAATTTTATCACAAATTGGCTTCTTAAGAGAAAAATTTACTGGGTTGATACATTTCTTCTGTGGAAGGAGCCAGTGTTTGGCAAACTTAATTAGTATATAGGAACCAAGTCTGAAAGCTAAAGGCCAGTTAAGCTTTAGCCATTGAGTTCTGGAATCAGGGTAATCCCTCTCAGGTATTTAAGCACTTCAATTTCATGAGCAGGGTTTAAAGGCAGCGTGGGCTGTAGATTTCCATTTAGTCACTCTGCGGTGAGCTTGATCACTTTAATGTGGCTGACTAAGGGTCACTCAGAGTGAGTAATGCGATGTCTTCCAACAACAAAAGCTTAAATATACATCCAACCGCAAAGTTTCCCCAGACCTCAAGGGCCGGTTTTCTCCCCTTTGTGGCCATGTTGGCTCTTGAGTTATTGTTATAAAGTGTCTATTTTAAACAGTAAATAAGTGATAACGCTAAACAGCTGCAGGGCACAGTCTAGAAAAATGATGGATGGAGCAGCCGTCAGCTCTGCTTTCTATCCCTGTGCCGGTCTGAAATCCAAAGTGCCTGTTTAAATGGGCACATTAGCAGTTTTACAGTGACTAATAGGACCCTCACACAGTAATTCAGAACCCGTGCATGTCTCTACGGGGGAGAGATCAGATTTCAACAGACAAACACGGTGAGGAAGGCGGTGATAGCCTGGGCATTCTTCTACACAGCAAAGCTCTCATGTTTGAAACTTTTAAATGCATAACTAAATAAAAGCTCAACTTCATCCCCATTCAAACCTGAGTCCCAAAGTCTACGAATAAGATATCCTCCAAGGAAGCATCAGATTTTAGATCTCTCAACCAGAATGAACATGAGCTATCTTTACACTATTGAAAATTACAAAAGAAAAAAAAGAGCTATTAAAGTGACATGTGAATCACAGATTCATTCTCATTACTGGGGACATAACCCCAAAATGTGTTTAAGGTCTTAGAGAGCCTACAATAGGGTAGGAACTACACTAGATCTAGCCTAACAAAGGTGAAGTAAAACTTGACAAAGTCAAACTGGCATGCCAGTAAATTAAGAGCCCCGACATTATTCAAACTGGCCAACCCAAAACTGTTTTCCCAGCCCTGGCTTGCCTTTCCCACAGAATCCCCAATAAAGATTATAGCTGAAGATCTCCCCTTGCTCCTGCTTCTGCCTCCAGACCAAATCCCCATGCTTCCCCTGTGGCCCTGCATGGCACACCTCCTTCTCTCGGGAAATGTAAGTAATAAAAACCTTCCAATGCCATCAGCTTCTCTATGTCATCACTCAGTCGGATTTATAATTAGGACCCAAGCACAAAACAGACCTCTGTTCACCAGGTCTACTGTTTTGCAGTTCTACAAATAAAATAATATTTTAATGGGCTGCCCATCCATTTCTATTCTACTGTCCCGTGATCAATTGACCTTCACCAGAGATTCCTGGGGATCAGAAAGTTCTGGTTCTGATACCAGCTCTGTTGTCTAGTGTGGTACCTGCATAACCACCTTCTGGTTTCCACATTCAAAATAGAGAACACATTTCAACTTCAACATCATGCACTAACTCCTCAGCCTACGGAGAATAAATACTATAGGACTTCACAAAAGTGATGATGCGTCTTTTACTGGTATATTTATCAATGGTACATAATCAGCATATGCACATTAAACATGGTAAATCCATTCCACCATTCTCACATACAAAGAGTTGAGATTTCTTCCTCTATGTAATACCAAGGGAAGGTTGGCACCTCCACTCCATCTAGCACTAAAACAAGCAACCAGTTGGAACCACTCCCCACCATTTGATTAGCACATATAATCCAGAATGCTTGTAAAGAATATTTAATATTATATTCTTTCTACCTCTATCTAGATACACGAGAATTCACTCTTACACCAGTTTTTAGACTAAGAAGGTCTATAACTTGGAAGTCTTCCAGTGATCTTCCCAGGTGTTACTTGATTCGCAACTGTTTCACAATTGTTGGCCAATACAGTTGGCCAACAGGTGCATGAAAAGATGTTCAACATTACCAGTCATCAGGGAAATGCAAATCGAACCCCAAAGAGATATCACATGTTAGAATGGCTATTATCTAAAATACAAGAAATAACAAGTGCTGAGGAGGATGTGGAGAAAAGGAAGCCCTTATGCACTGTTGGTGGGAATGTAAATTGTGCAGCCACTGTAGAAAACAATATGCAGGTTCTTCAAAAAAACTAAAATTGAAACTCCCACATGATCTGGCAATTTAACTTCTGAGTATTTAATCTGAAGGAAACAAAAACACACCCTAGCCAGTTTGGCTCAGTGGATAGAGTGACAGCCTGTGGACTGAAGGGTCCCGGGTTCAATTCTGGTCAAGGGTACATGCCCGGGTTGCGGGCTCAATCCCCAG
This sequence comes from Myotis daubentonii, assembly GCF_963259705.1. Taxonomy (NCBI): domain Eukaryota; kingdom Metazoa; phylum Chordata; class Mammalia; order Chiroptera; family Vespertilionidae; genus Myotis; species Myotis daubentonii. Next base: position 49,528,454 of record NC_081850.1, read on the forward strand.
TTGGGGGCATGCAAGGGCAGCCAATCAATGATTCTCTTGTATCTTTGATGTTTCTATTTCTCTCTCCCTCTCCCTTCCTCTTTGAATTGATAAAAATAGAAAGAAAGAAAGAAAGAAAGAAAGAAAGAAAGAAAGAAAGAAAGAAAGAAAGAAAGAAAGAAAGAAAGAAAGAAAGAAAGAAAGAAAGAAAGAAAGAAAGAAAGAAAGAAAGAAAGAAAGAAAGAAAGAAAGAAAGAAAGAAAGAAAGAAAGAAAGAAAGAAAGAAAGAAAGAAAGAAAGAAAGAAAGAAAGAAAGAAAGAAAGAAAGAAAGAAAGAAAGAAAGAAAGAAAAGAAGGGAACAAAAACACTAACTCAAAAATATATCTGCACTCCCATGTTAATTGCAGCACTATTTACTAGCAAAGACATGGAAACAACTTAAGTGTCCATTGGTGGATAAATAAAATATGGTATATATGTACAATGAAATGTTATTGAGCCATAAAAGAGGATGAAATCTTGCCATTTGTAACAACTTGTATGAACCTCGAGAGCATTATAATAAGTGAAATAAAGTAAGGCAGAGAAAAACAAATTCCATATTATCTCTCTTATATGTGGAATCTAAAACAAACAAGAAAAAGAACAACCAAGCTCAGATATATAGATAACAGATTGGTGATTGTCAGAGGCAGCAGTTGGGTAGGTGAGTGAGAAATGGGTGAAGAGGGTCAAAAAGGTAAAAAGAACAAAAAAGATGGTTTATTCCCTATTTCAAAGTAAAAATGTATTTGCATGTGTGTCTACATTTCTATATGCACACATATTCTTGATCTTAAAAAAAAATAACACCACAACTTAGTTGGATTTTCACAATCTTCATCCCCAACCAAAGCATACACACACACACACACACACACACACACACACACACACACACACACACACCAGACTCCCCTATTTTCTTGAAAATCAGTTGCTTGCAATCATTCCTAGTGCCATTTAGGTATCATTCAGGTTGTTGTCATAGGAAAACAACAAACAGTATTAACTCTAACTGATATAGGTATAAAAAATTATTAAGATATCACATGCCTCATAGAAATCTTGGGAAGGCTGGAGAATGAGGTTTAGGGATTCGCTTTCAGGAACAATGTCTGAAATCACGGTGCAGACCTGGTGAGGATGCCCCTGGCCATGACCGCCAGGCATTAGGTGCTACATCGTGCTCCACAGAGACCTCCAATCTGGTTCATGCGCACTACTCTGAACACTGGAGCTTTTGCTGTTCCAGGACCTCTTCCTGAAACCCTCGCTTTCCTCACAACCCTTGCCAGTTTCTAGAGTGGAAAATAGGAATAACCTTTCTCCCAGGCATGTAAAAGAATTCCCAAAATCATAGCGAAGGAGTTCAGACACTGGGTCCCCCCAAAAGCAAGACACCTGCCCACTGTAGGACGTTTTCCTATGCATGTAATAAGTGCCAAATAAAAGCTCATAAAAGAAGTCCACACTTACCCATTGAAGACAGAAAATACACTAAGTTTCTTTCTATTCTACTTTTGGAAAGCCACATACATTTGTCCTTCTGGGCAATTTGTTTGTTCCTGCATAGAAGCTTGATCTTTTAAATATGATTTTATAATTCACAGAATGTTATAGTTTTAAGGGACTTGAGAGATTAGCAAAGCCTACCTTCCATTCCATGTGGTCTTCTAAAGAATTGCTGATAGGTGGTTAATGGTTATTGATCAAACTAGCTAATTTGACAAGAGCATTATCTGTTTCCCAAAGCAACCTATATTTTTCTGTTTCTTGGTTCTTTCTTATACCGAGTTGAAATTTAATTTGCTATAATTTCCACCTGTATGCCAACTGTGCTCTTTAAAGTAACAGAGAACACGTTTACTTCCCCTTTTCCAAATCATCATTTCCAATATGGGAAGACAGCTTTGACTCCACCCCACCACCCCCTCAATACCAGGCTTAACATCTTTATTTCCCTCCAACCCTCCTCATGTGACAAGATTCCAAATTTCCATCTTTGTTGGTTGTGCTGTGTGAAATCCCATCAGACTGTCAATACCCCATAAACTGGTCCAACCCTATTTTGGAGACTACGGGAGGTCCTCGGGTTACGTGGAGATCCGTTCCTATGGCAAGACGTAACGCAATTTTCACCGTAAGTGGAAACCCACCTACGTAAGCACCCACGTCACCCACATGGAGCACATACACAGCAGTAATGAAGTGAAACAGTAAAAAAAAATTAAAAGATAATAATTCCTGACTTTTACTTGTGGTAAATAAATAATAAAAAACATAAAGCACATATGTACATACGTCGAAGTGACGGAACTTATATATATATATGGGAGATGGCAACATAACCACGAAACGACATACCCCGAGGACGGTCTGTAATACTAAGATCTATTTTTGATATATTCATCCCCCTTTTTACAGGACTCTAGTCAGTCCTGAACTCTTATTGCACTGAAAGCACTGGATTGTATGTGCTATGTTTTAAGATGAAACAAAACCTCTTAACTTTCCTGGATGTTCCTTTGCCTCCCCAGGTGCTTTGTGTTGCGCTGTTTATTTTGCGTCTTACCACATGCTCCAGGAACAGTGGCTTCCTGAGGAAATCGAATCCCATATTTCTTTTCCTAAGGTAACCTCATAGCTTGAGAGCTAAATTAGAAGGCTCACGGGGAACATCTGCAATGGCTTCTTGGTCAACATCTGCAATGTGTAGGCATTTAATACACCCGAGGAAGTGAATGGAGAAAGAAAACAATAGAGTTTTGTGACTGAAACGCTCTAAGAGAAAATATCTTTGGTTTGTTTTTCTTTTGTGGTGCTTTTATTGTGCTTTGTTTTGTTTTTAGTGATTCTTGGTTTGCAAAGTTAGAGAAACATGATGAAATGTTAATATCTGTGAATGCTGAAGTGGGGGGGGGGGAGAAATAAGAGTAGTAATTGGAAGAGAAGAAGATAAACTTGTTATTATAGCAAAGTCTTGATAATTTTATAATTGACTTCCACAAACCTACACTTAGAAAGATTGAATTCCACTTGAAGATAAATATATCAGAAATGAACAAATCTCTTCCAGGTTTCAGAAGTGAATTGGTAACTTAAATAGGACATTGAAATTCTAACTCTAATGCTTGTTTAGCTTCTGGGTAAGGAGTCTTTTGTGTTTTATTTATAACTAGAGGCCCGATGCATGAAATTCGTGCAAGAGTAGGCCTTCTTTACCCCGGCTGCTGGCACCAGCTTCCCTCCGGCACCCTGGACAGGGACTTTCCTCTAGCCTGTGGCAAGTACCCGGGACCCCAGCTTTCCCTCACAGCCCCGGCTTCATCAGGAAGGTCATCCAGAAGGACGTCCGGAAGGATGTCCAGTCTAATTAGAATATTATGCTTTTATTATTATAGATTATAGATGGTTGATGTTGATCAAAAACTTACGCTCTAACAGGTTTGGCTCAGTGGATAGAGCATCGGCCTGAGGACTGAAGGGTCCCAGGTTTGATTCTGGTCAAGGGCATGTGCCTTGGTTGTGGGCACATCCTCAGTAGGGGGTGTGCAAGAGGCAGCTGATCAATGTTTCTCTCTCGTTGATGTTTCTAGCTCTCAATCCCTCTCCCTTCCTCTCTGTAAAAAATCAATACAATATATTTTTTAAAAAAAATAATTATTTACAATGACTCAAAACCAGTTCCTAAAATTTTATGGGTACATATGCAAAATTTTACTTCCGTTTCTCAAATATATAGCAAATACATAGTACTAACCATGTGCCAGATATTGTTCTAAATATATAATATTTATAGACAATATATTTATATAATATTTTATATATAATATATGTGTACACATATACATATGTATAATTAATACATCTATAAACTCATTTAACCTGAAACACAGAAAGTACAGTAACTTGCCCAAAGTCACAGAGCTAATGACTGACTGGTAGAGCTGGAATTTGAACCTCAGGTGGCTGACCCTAGAATCCATGTTCTGAACTGAAAAGAGTTTTTAGGGGTGAAATAGGCAGGATTAGGAAATTTTAGAAAAGTAAGGGGTCCATGGAAAAACGCATAGGGCTACAGAGCTGCAAAGGGTACATTTCCATAGAATAAGGGGACTGGGAGCTGCAGAAGGGTGGACATTTACAGATTAAATGGAAGGAAGCCCCTCATTCAAAGAGAGAAGAAGAAAGCCCAGAGGCAATAGGGAAACAAAGAGGAAGGAGGGGAGGAGGGGAGGAGGGGAGGAGGGGAGGAGGGGAGGAGGGGAGGAGGGGAGGAGGGGAGGAGGAGAGGAGAGCCTCCCACATGACCTCTGGAGTTACTATAGTAACCAAATCAGGAGGGGATAGTGACCAATCAGAGGGGAAATCAAGGCACAAAGAAATGCAGCCTTTATAAACCGCAGGAAAAAGGGACTCAGGGGGACTCTTTCCCCCTCCCCCACGTGGGAGTCTGTGCTTGTTTCTCAATAGATTTCCACCTTTGCTATACCACCTTTCGTCCGTGGTTTCTTTCTTCGACTCTACTGGACAAGAGCCCGGGAGACCATCCTGCCCAGGGAAACACTGCATGTTTCCAGTCCACATTTCCCGTATCAGAACCATTACACTCTTGTCTCTCAGGCAGTGGAACAAATCTTAATATATTCACTCAGTTGTAAAGAGAAATGGCAGGCTGTCCAACTTTTCAGTCCCTGAGAAGATGGCCTTGCAGTGTGCCCTTCCTAACAAATAAAAGAAAGATCCCATAAGGTGGGAATTTTACAATGCTGAGAGAAAGGTGTGTGCCAGTTTCCTTTGCCCCGGGAGTATTGGGGAGAGCTATGTAAAGCTGCATCTGATGCTATGTTCAGGCTCCTCTGGGCTGAGGACACGTCTTTACAGTTTTCAGGTTGCCAGTTAATGACTTCCATTTTTCCAGACTTGAGACATATGTCACTCCAGAGCATCTCACCTAGCCGTAACTCTTTATAGTAGCCATCTCAAGCTGTAAGTTAAATAACAAGTTCTCAAGCCATATAACTAACTTAAGATGTCTTTCAGGGGTAAAGCCACATATATGTGCCCTGATTTGTCCCAATGGCCAGACAAAAAGGGCACCATATTGACACCATAAAATATATTTTCTCTTCCTGCCTGTAGTGCAATATACAGCCCAGTCTCAGTGTGAGAGCCCAGATGGCAATGTGCTCTGCTTGTCGTCATAAATACCAAACAGAGCCTTGGGAAAAAGAGCACTAGGTGTCAAATTTAATTTGAAATAAATAATAAAAATTTTAAGGGTTACTTAAGGGCTTTTCTTCGTCCACAGGAACTATTTTATGATAAGACACAGAGGAAGACTAAGTAAGCTTCAGGTTTAAACCAACCGATATCCTGCATCAGCATCCCTGTTGGAACGCAGAAGATGGACAGATGGACAGGAGGGCCACCAGCACCCAGTGTGCGTGGCCAGCATTGCAGGGTGTGTCACCAGCCTGTCCTGCTAGTGAAGAATGCACGCCACGTCTCTGCTGCTGGTCTCTTACCTCGCGAGCCTACCCAGGTCCCATTGCTCCTCTCTGCTCCATCCCCGCCTTCCACTTTTGATAGTGGGGGAAACTAAAAGTCTAACCTTTCTCAGGCTCAGGATTTTGTAAGCAATTGCTTGATACTTGAACTTGACCTTTTCTTTCTCCACTGTATTTTCATTTAGTTTGAAAGCTCTTTCCTGGAAATCTTTGCTCCAATACCTGATCAATTTATACATAATAATACCATCAATTTTTACAAATTATTGTTCCATATTTCCGGTTGATGGTATCAACTTAACACATTTACTCTATATTATACCCCATTCAGTAAATATCAGAATAGCTGACAATCTTAAACAGTTAAGCAGTGTTAAATCTACAGTGTGTTCCCATTAAAGTATTAGAAGTGGTTGGCATCATGTAACAATCTAATTAAAAACAAGGTATATAACTATAGATACTGAAAAGAAAAAAAAATTTAAGTCATTCTCTGAAATTTTCAATTACATTTCTGGCATTAGAGGAGAAACTTAATTAACTTTTGCCTTCAAGAAGTTTAATTTTTGTCAGCCTCTGGTGAGTTCAGAAGTGCTTGGGGGAAGAGACTGATACAGTATTTCCAGAATAAATAAAGGAAGAAATCTCTCTTGAAAATTCTAAAGGGAATTGGGAGAGAAGGTAATGCCTTTGCAGGAAAAGAAAGGCAGCAGAGAAGATAAAATAAGATGGTCCTGAGTTCGTTAAAGTGGTGGAGGACCCCAGGGTGGCCAACCACATCTGGCTTCCTTGCAAGCTCTGAGAGGCAATGAAGGGGAGGGGTACACCTAAGGATTCCAAGACTTAGGCAAGAGGTGTCCTGTCCCCAAGTATACCTTAGAATCAGCAGAGCCCCTGGAAGTCAGACCACTTGTGTAGACTTGGCCACTGAACATCAGTTTCATATAAGACCTAGCCTTTCTCAATAGGGATTTTTGCATGATTCTGGAAGAGGGTGGGGAAAAAAGTTTTAACAACCCCTGAAGTTAAATTTGGATTAGCACTGTGGAATGAGGGCTTGGAGTCAGATGTGATTTGATTTCAGATAAGTAAATTTCATGACAGGTATATCATTCATACCTGCCTTTGCAGACTAAGATTCATACCCACTGTACTTCATCTCTTTTCTATTCTTCACTTTGTACAACTAAATAATTAATTGCCTTGATAGCCTATTAGTGTGTCTTTCTTTAATTGTTAAACATGTGTTAATAATTCAAAAATCTACTGGTGACCTTCCAACACTCTTGTGATTTTTGCAGGTCTCAGAGCTGTTTGAACAGGGTCTATCACTCCTGAATCCACGGCCAGCTAAAAGCTTTCTGGTTTTGTCCTCTCTCTAGAAGGCATCCTGCTTGCCAATAAGGTCTTGGGGTTAAACGGAAGACAGAGTTCAAGGATTTTGAAGCTCTGATTCAATTATAGTAAATAAGTGTAAGAGAATCAGATATGTCATTGCTGAGTGCATTCACCCAGACCTTAGGGACATCTCTCTTTTTTTTTCTTTTTAGCTGGAGAAGTCTATCTTCAGTGAAATCTCACTCCTGGGATTAGGGGTTACACTGAACCCCACTAAACCTTTTTTTAAAATATACCTTTATTGATTTTAGAGAGGAAGGGAGAGGGAGAGAGAGATAGAAACATCAGTGATGAGCGAGAATCATTGATCGGCTTCCCCCTGCACACCTCACACTGGGAATCAATCCTGCAACCTGGGCATATGCCCTTGACCAGAATCGAACCTGGAACCCTTCAGTCCATGGGTTGACGCTCTATCCAACTGAGCCAAATGACCCAGGGCCCCACTAAACCTTTTTACTCAATTCAATCCCCATTCCAAGCAGAAATAAGTGAGAATGAATGAGGAATGTGGCTACCTATAAGCTTCCCATGGATTAGCCCTCTGTTTCCTTTACCTGTCTTCTCCCATCCATGCTCTGTTCTGCTAGTGTGGTAGAGTGGTAGTTGAGCTTGGAAGTTGAACAGTCCTTCCTTCTGCTACAAATTCTTAATAGGTTTCCAAACACAGGGTTGTCTGGAGTGAGTCTACCCACTTCAGTAGAGATTCTTCAGATTTAAGTCTTTCTGGGTACTGAGTCTTTGTCAAACGCATAGATTATACAGTTTTAAAGATGTAAATGTACCTTAAAAGTTAATAAAACAAAACTCTACCTTACAAATAAAGAAATTAAGGACACGAATCTTGTCCATGACCAATTAAGATGGTTAAGCAGAAAACTGGGGCATGGATCCATGTCCCAACTGGTGCCATCTCCATAACACTGTCTCTTCAAATAGTCAAAAATAATTCTACTTTTCTGTTCTCTGATTCTCAGAGATTTGCTTTTTTTGCCTGCGTCTAATTTTTTCCGCGGCATTTTGGGAGCCCTCCAGGAACTGTGCATCAGCAGGAAGATTATTTTAAGCTGAAAAATCTCAGTATTCTGCAAGATCTGAATACCATTAATTTCCATATGTTCTGAGAGCTATTACATGTTTTTCATGTGTTTTTATCCTTGGTATTCCCTTCTTGTGTTCTCTGCTGACTGGGACAATTTCACCTATGCAGGTAAATGTTCTGTTGCTTTAGTGCTCTTTTGTTCTTAAATGATATTTGACATTTGACATCTGGGTTCTATGTCTGCTGTATAAATGGCTCTGAGCAAGAGTCAATTTGCTGCTTTCATAAACTATTTGTCAGCCTTTGAAGCTGGGACATATAGTATTACTCACTTGTGATGTCATTGCTCTCGGCAGAGTTTTAGAAATTAAATATCCTAAATATTCATGAGGAAGAACATTTCTGTCAAATACTAAAGATAACCAAAATTAGTTGTGGCACTGGCTGCTGAAATGAAATGATACCTAACTCTGAGGGTCTCTCCAAAAGCTTGGTTCTCATCTGCTGAGTGGTTAGAGTACCAGCATTCAGCATTAGCACACATCACATGTGATCTCTTGGGTAACAGAGTACCATGCTCCTAACAGGATGCCAGAGCTGTTAAGCAGGCCTGATATTTTCCCGAGAAATAATCAGAGACTTTAGGGACAGACGTACACACCAGAGAGGCAACCAATTCTTATCTCAAGGACCTCTGAGGGTAAAAGGAGAGAGGCAATTTCAAGAATCTCTAACTGAAATCAGTACTTCAAAGACATATCTGAACTCCCATGTTCATTGCAGCATTATTCACAGTACCTAAGACATGGAAACAACCTCAGTGTTTGTCAATCGATTAATGGCTACAGAAAATGTAGCATATATCAAAGGAATATTATTCAAGTATAAAAAGAAGGAAATCTTCCCATTTGTGACAACATGGAGGGACTTGAGGCTGAGCAAAAAAAAAAAAAAAAAAGTAAAACAAACAAAAAAGACAATACTGTATGCGCTCATTTATACACGGAATCTAAAAATGCCAAACTCGAAAATGTCAAACCAGGGAGAAACTAAGATGGCCGTATAGGTAAACACCGGAAATTGCTGCCTCCCACAACAACTTCAAAAATACAACGAAAAGACAAAACGGACATCATCCAGAACTATAGGAAGGCTGTCTGAGTGTAAATTCTACAACTAGAAGAAAAGAGAAAAGCACACTGAGACTCAGAGGAGCTGCGGAAGTAAAGTGCAAAGGTACGGAGGCTCGAGCGCGCGTGCGGAAAGGGGCTGGTACCTGAGGACTCGGCTGTCTTTTTGAATCAGGAGGGAGTCACAAGCTCCCGACTGCTCTGAACTCCGGTTCCAGGAAGTCTCTGGGGACCCAGGACTCATACGGGGAGAAACTGGACTGTCTGACAGCAGGCAGAACTCAGAACTTGAGGGCAGCTTTCCTTCAGAGGTGCTTGCAGCAATTATCGGGACACTGGGACGTGGGGCCCCTTAGGGCAGGGCTGAGGACCAGCCATAGCTGCTTGCTCAGCCCTTTGATTCCCTGAGACCCCGCCCCACCCAGGCTGCATCAGAGGCTTTTGCATATGAATGCCCTGGCCCTTTGCAACCTGAAAATTACCTAACAAATTGCAGCTGGGCCAGACAGACCCAGAACTTGCAAGAGAAGGCCCAAGGCCCCACAGCAGCTTGCATTGCTTCACAGTTGGGCCTCATCAGGGCACCTGCAAACTCCAAAAAAGGAAGGGGAATCTGCAGATCTGTTCGTAGCTCCTGCTGGGTAACCTCAGGCAGAGGCTAAATTAGCACCTCCTTAGATCCAAGAGCCAGTGTACCCAGTGGTCAGAGTGGGACCATCCAGATTACAACTCCTCAGATCCATAAGGGACACACACTCAGGGGGCAGACTCAGTGAGCACCAAAGCCCCACTGAAGCAAGTCTTGCCCCAGAAGGGTGTCTTCAGCACAGGAGTTCTCCCACTGCAGACACAGCCAATTCTCACTGCCAATTGGCCTGGAGGTCAATTCCTCCCAGTGATCCTACAACAATCAAGGCATAACTACAACAAGACTGTGCACAAAGCCCACAAGGGGGTGCACCAAGAGTGTCCACCTCAGGTAATGGGGGAGGCTGAGCCACTGGGCCCTACAGGACACCTAGCACACAAAACCACTCTACCAACACAGGGAAGCATAAAAAATGCGGAGACAAAGAAACAGGTCACAAATGACAGAAATGGAGGAAAGCAAACGACTGGATATAGAGTTCAAAACCACGTTTATAAGGTTTTTCAAGAATTTTATGGAAACTTCCGATAAATTTAGTGAGACCCTGGAGGATATCAAAAAAACCAGCTAGAAATTAAGCATACACTGACTGAAATAAAGAATAATATACAGAGATCCAACAGCAGACAAGAGGATCCCAAGAATCAAGTCAAAGATTTGAAATATGAAGAAATAAAAAATACCCAACTGAAAAAGAAAAAAAGAAAAGAGATTCCAAAAATATGAAGATAGTGTAAGGAGCCTCTGGGACAACTTCAAGCGTACCAACATCAGAATTATAGGGGTACCAGAAGAAGAGAGATGGCAAGATATTGAAAACCTATTTGAAGAAATAATAACAGAAAACTTCCCCTACCTGGTCAAAGAAATAGACTTACAAGTCCAGGAAGCGCAGAGAACCCCAAACAAAAGGAACCCAAAGAGGACCACACCAAGACACATCATAATTAAAATGCCAAGAGCAAAAGACAAAGAGAGAATCTTAAAAGCAGCAAGAGAAAGACAGTCAGTTACCTACAAGGGAGTACCCATACGACTGTCAGCTGATTTCTCAACAGAAACCATGCAGGCCAGAAGAGAGTGGCAAGAAATATTCAAAGTGATGAATAGCAAGAATCTACAACCAAGATTACTTTATCCAGCAAAGCTATCATTCAGAACTGAAGGTCAGATAAAGAGCTTCACAGATAAGAAAAAGCTAAAGGAGTTCATCACCACCAAACCAGCATTATATGAAATGCTGAAAGGTATTCTTTAAGAAGAGGAAGAAGAAAAAGGAACTCTTACCATTTGCCACAGCATGGATGGAACTGGAGAGCGGATAAATACCACATGATCTTACTCATTTGTGGAATATAATGAACAACATAAACTGATGAACAAGGACTGATCCAGAGACGGAGAGGCATTGATTGGACTGTCGGGCCTTGGAGGGAAGGTAGGGGAGGGTGGGGGGAAGGGGGAAAGATCAACCAAAGGACTTACATGCAGGCATATAGGCCTAACCAATGGACAGGGACAACAGGGGGGGGGGGGGGTGAGGGCATGAGGGGGGGTAGGGGGTAACGTGGGGATAAGGACACATATGTAATATCTTCATCAATAAAAAATATATTTAAAATAAAAATAAAATAAAATAAAATAAAAATAAAAATGCCAAACTCATAGAATGGTCTGGGGCTGGAGGATGGGAGAAATGGGGAGATTTCAGTCAAAGGATACAAATTTCCAGTTAATAAGACAAATAAATTCAGCATAATAACTATAGGTAATAATACTGTATTAAAAGTTGATAAGAGAGTAGATCTTAAATATTCTCACCACCAAAAGAAAGGGTACTTATGTGAGGAATGTAGATGTTAACTAACTTCATTGTGGTAACCAATTTGCAAAATACATGTATCAATACATCATATTGTACACCTTAAACTTACACAATGTTATATATCAATTATATCTCAATAAATCTGAGGAAAAAAATAAAAAGGAAAGGAACACTTTCTTCAGGCGGAAAAAATTCTTAATGAAGGCTGTACCGTGTAACCAAGTAACCAAATGACCATGGCAAGATATTCTTACAGGAAGAGCACATGGTGAAGCCTTTAAGAGCCTGAGATGCAAACCCCTTTGGTACAAGATAAAGTGGGCCAGTGGTCACGTTTCCTGCCAAAAGCTCATGTCCATGTTTCTGGCCTAGATAGGATGCAGCTCAGATGAAGTTAAGATGAAAAAGTGTCCTGATTCTCCCACAGGAACCAACAAACTTCTTTTCAAAAGTGTTCAATAGTTATTCCTTGACTGTATACAAGAATTTGTGTAATAAATATCAATTAAGAGTTTGTGGTATTGCATTAGCCTATTTGGCTCAATGGATAGAGCATCAGCCTGAGGACCAAAGGGTTCGGGTTTGATTCTGGTCAAATCATGTACCTTGGCTGCCGGCTCCTCCCTGGCCCAGGCCCTGATTGAGGCCTGTGCAGGAGGAAATCAATCGATGTTTCTCTCACATTAATATTTCCCTCTGTCTTTTCCTCTCTCTTCCACTCTCTCTAAAAATCAATGGAAAATATCCTCATGAAGATTTTTTTTAAAAAGTTAGTAGTCTATAGAGAAACTCATCTGCTGGTAAATTAATATATATTCTTTTCTCATTGGATAATGAAAGTGTAGTCCCTCACTACATTTTTAAATTTGGATTGCCTAGGAGCCTACCACTAAAACTAGTGCTGAACTGTAATAGCTATTATTAGCCTAGGTTTTTTATTTCATATGATAAGTTTTCATTTTTTATCCCTGTTATATGAGTCTAATTACTTACCTTTCTTTTATTGTATGCCATCACAAAGCTGCCTTAGAAACGAGTAGAGTCTAAATAATAAATACATTTAAAAAATAATAGTGACAATCTAGGCAGACCTATTGACCCTAACTTACTTCGGTTGTTTATGTTCCACACACTTTGGTCCATGAAATAAGTCAACCTAACAGGGCCCAGCGGGGTGATTGCTGCAGGAGTCCCACCCAGCCAGCAAGGAAAATGAGTGAGAAGAAGAGAGAGCGAGACACAGGTTTCCACCCAAGCCAATGTGGCTGTCGAAGCAGACATGGAACAGCCAGGTTGGACATGAGCTACTTCATCACCAGAGAAGAACTTCACATTCACCGACGTTAGAAACATCTGAAGAGCTGAAATCGCGGGAGTCTGGGTATATCATGCTGCCCACAATGTGGGATGCATCCAACAGAGTGATGTTCACAGATACAACAGGGAAAGACAAGGTGTTGGCAGCCACTTCAGCTGTTCTTATCACAGACATGACTTCTGCTTGGAATAATCTGATATTTTCAGAGTCCTGATTTCTTCCTTCCTTTTTTTCTTTCTGGCTTCTTTTTTTTCTTCTTCTGCTTTCCTTTTATCCCTTTTAGGGACAAAATCAAATACCAGTGAGAATAAGCTGTGGGTGGTCCATCTGAGAGCATAGCGATTGTGCAGGATTCCAGACAGACTGGCTGGTGTATTATCCCAGCATCAGGCACAATGTCAGCGCTCAATAAGGGTGTGTGGAACTGAATTGAGTCTTTTCCAAGAGGCCACAGAGATTATTGAACCCAAGTAGCAATGAAATCCACAAAACAACTGACAACATACCCATTCATTTGAGAACATCAACCAAATTTGGGTGGAGGGAGGAGGAATTACGAATAAACCTTCCATATCTAGGCCATCCAGATGTCAGTGCTCCATACATATTCACTCATAAAGATAATCTTTGATTGGAAGAGTAAAATTCAAATAGAGCATTAAACTCAGTCAACAGAGATCTCTTTTTTAAAAAAAAAAAAAAAAACATTAGATCAAATGCATTATCTCATCTGGATTCAGATTTGTGTATATTTCAGGTTGAACAATACAAAGTGCCACAGGGAAAACAATTGCATGCCTCTGGCTCCAAGTATAAAATACAATGAGAGTCATTATTAACCTGGGTAAGGTGTTTATGTCTCTTGAAAGACACCCTTTGAATGGTTTTCTCAGCCTTTAAACAAGTTAGCTCTGGTCTCCCCACCCCCACCCTTTGCTCTGTACAGTCAGGGACACAGATGGCATTACTTTTTAAGAAGAGAGCTGCCTCCAGTATTAGTCTCCCAAGCTACAAATGTGATTTAAAACCTCTCAACCAGCACTTTATCCGTGGCAAGATGCATCACCTACCCCCTGAGAAGTCATGAGTGCAGTCTCCCTTTAAGGGCACTTAAAGTGGACTGAAATTGAATAATCTTTGCAATTTACTAAGGCTATTTCCCTCTGGTATAGAATGAAGTTGGAGATGCAGAATGCTCAGAGAATCAGAGCAAGCCAAAGGATCTGAGGTTTGGAGAAGGGCCCACCACCATTTCCACTCCTTATAACCACCCACCTTCAAGCCACCAACGAAAGAAAAGTATCTGTGCCCACGGAATCATTTGAATGATTTCTCTGAATGTGACTCATTTAGATAAAACATATGGAAACTCATTTTGGCAAAAATGAACTGGGGGGAAGGGAAAGCAGGAGGAAAGAAAAAATAACCCATCGGACTAGATTACATCAAAAGCAAGGTTTTCTCAGGGTGCTTCTGCAACATTACTGCTATCCTCAATGAATTATTCCACATTTATAAAAACAGCTTATGCTCCATATAAAGACTTTAAAAAATGTTGTGCTTCTTTCATTTGGATTCAAAGGAGACAGAAGGAAATCTTTAGGCCTAAAATGTGGTTATGGTTCTAGAATTTGGAGTACTGCATTTTTTCACTGGGCTGACTCTAATCACATTAATAGGGGTCTGCATTCTCCACTTCCTTGGTGTGGCGTAGGTTCACCCTGTGTGACACAAGCTGTGCTCTCCAAGGACTTTACCAATTGAGCCATTTGCTTGAATGGAAAAAAGGTTGTATCAACGTATAAACTAACCATGAGGATAATAACTACTGGCCCAAATGTTGTGGCTGGGCGAAGTCATTCTTATCCCCAACATGACACCTTCAAAATGCATGTGAGAGAGTACTTATTTACACACAGTGCAGATTGCTGTGTCAATAAAGTTACACAAGTCTGGTCCATCTGTACTTTAGGAGCATATAGTTTCTGGGGAATACTGGTAAAGTGACAGATCTAAGCATTTTAGTGCACATCAGGGAAGAGGTTTATGTACATTAGACATAGGGTGTGTAGTAAATGCTGCCAGTGCCCCTCTCATGTCCCTCAGAACCTACCTTTAGGCTTTGGATGACCCCAACCAGCAATTTCCTGCATCTCTGGGTTTGAGAGCTTTTCCAGAGCCACAGGAGACCCCTCTGCCCACTGTGCAGGCCAGGCCGGGAGAACCGGGGGCTGCCGTCAGCCCATCAACAAAGGGAATTGGGGGATAAATACCTCAGCTCCCTCCTCTCTCAGGTAAAGTAATTCCAAGGCATGTGCTTTCTCAGCATTTCCCCACAGGATTAAGTTTCAGTTGCTCAACTTGGCAGCTAGTTCCCTAACTTACCCCTTATCAGCTGCCTTCCCATCCCTGTATCACATCTCCCTCCTTGACAAGGAAACTCCTTGCAGTTGAATCTTTTTCCCCAGGTCAGTTTCTGGAGGAACCAATTGGGACAGGGTGAGTCCATCCTCTAGTTGTGGTCAGGAACTACATCCACGAGGGTCCGAATCCAGACAGAATACAGAGAGGGAAACTGTCATCTCTTCTGTGACTAAACTTGGGGGACTTGTGGATATGCTGGTGTGGCAGACACTGCAGGTCACCTGCAACTGTCCCTCCCTCCATAGTCACAGAAACCAATTTGGTTTGGCTGCAACAAGCTCAGAGTAGCTAAGCCCCTCCCTCAGCCGCTGAGGATAGGCCAAGCTCAGTGCAAGTCAACCCTTGACTGTTCACTCCTGTGCACCAGTCATCTTTAGGGGGGGGCTGTTGACTGAGTGCCAGCCCTGAGACATAAGCAGAATCATGCTGAGGAGCTCATTTTTCTTGGAGAAAATTAGAGGCTTCCTTTTGAACCTTCACCTTCCTTCCTGTTTGAGGCACTACTGGGAAATGCTTGGAATTACTATAGTCATCTTATCACCATGAGAGAAAGGTTGTGAGTTGCTAAACCAACCTTTGAAACTCCTACCTCCAGACTTCACTCATGAGCTAAATATTAGTCAAGGTTTCTGTGCCCTAACCCAACTTAGCCTGCTTGAATACAGATGCAATTCTAGAACCAGCTTGATGAGGAGGGATGGCTCACCGGGGACAGGGCTCCCATGGGGCGGTGGAATGAGGCAGTCCCATATTATCCTTTTCCAGTGCATCATTCTCATAGTTCCCTTAAAAATTTAACATGAAGAGTTTCCATTTCTTTCCTGGGATACTTTCCTATAAGCCATCCCTATGCAATTTCCAGCTGCTTAACACAACTTAGGGTCCTAGGCCTGCTTCTGCCTCTGCCGGGATTGTTCTCCCATAGGTCCTCGTGGCATCCGCCTT
This sequence comes from Myotis daubentonii, assembly GCF_963259705.1. Taxonomy (NCBI): domain Eukaryota; kingdom Metazoa; phylum Chordata; class Mammalia; order Chiroptera; family Vespertilionidae; genus Myotis; species Myotis daubentonii. The sequence goes on from NC_081850.1 coordinate 49,544,717, forward strand.
CACTTCCTTCAGGTCTCTGATCAATTGCCTCCTCCTCAGTGACAATCCCCTATGAAATGGAACTACCCTTGCTCTCATCATCTCCTCTCAAAGAAAGAATGGGTGGGGAAGAATGAGATTTGGCCCAGGAAGCACTAAGGTCATTACCATCACTATAATTGGTGCATTAAAGTTTATGATGTGGTCCAAAGTGGCCACGTTATTAAGAGCTGATGCTACAGGTTCATGCACCATTTAAGAGGCTGCCTGGGTCAGTGAAAGGTCAGGAAGCCTATTCGCTGCCATGTTCAAGCATGATGCACACAGAGATATTGTGTCATTTTAAAGTCCCCCGAGTCACCTACCTCTAGCAATCCAGTAGTTAATACTAAGGAACCAAATGTCTTGGCCAGAGCTGGTCTGCTTTCCCTTTGTTTTGAGGAGATGGAGAACAGTTGAGATATATGTCTTAATTGCCATATTTAAAAACTGTCACCAAATCACCTCTTTCCCCTCAGGAGGAACAAGAGAAGAAGAAAGAATAGCTCTGGGCCAATATATCTAACTCACTCATTGAAAGCTCTACATTGATAACACAAAGCATCTCAAACTCCATATGACTGGCAGACACAATTTGGAGGTGTTAGAGGATATTTCATAACCTTCCATTTCCTGTCCCAAAATGAACTTTGAGTTTGAAAGATGGAATAATATCACCTTGTTAGCTAGCATCACTCACCTGAAACAGGATCCCAAAGTCTACTCATAAGAGAACTCTGAAGCACCTAACTGGAATATTCCAATAATTAGACTACAATGCCCCTTGCACTTTTCAAAATACTAGAATGAACATAAAGAAGAGCTAACCCAATCATCTCTTTTTCCAGGTGAGGAATCTAAGACCTAGAGCAAGGTCATATAGCAAGGTGGCAGCAATGCTGAGAGGTCAACCCAGTCTCATGTTTTCAGGCAGGTCCTGCTTCCACTGGACCATGCTAGGTTCCAAGCTATGGTTGTAATGGGTCATCCACAAAGTAATTCTCCCTGCTTTCAGTCTCTAACTACCGTAGATTCCCTTCAGAAATGTATTTTTTCTCTCTCAGTGGGCTTGGGCTGCCGTAATAAAATATCATAGACTGGTAGGCTTAAACACAGAAATTTGTTTTCTCACAGTCATGGAAGCTAGAAGTCCAAGATCAAGGAATCAGCAGGGTCAGTGTCTGGTGAGAGCTCTCTTCCTGGTTGCAGATATCCACCTTCTCACATGGCCTTTCCTCTGTTGCAGTTATGGGAAGTGGGAGGAGAGAGGGGAGGGGAGGGAGAGAGAGAGAAAGAAAGGTCTCTCTCATCTCTCTTCTTATAAATTTACCAGTTGTATAAAATTGTTAACCTCATTTAATTTCAATTACCTCTTAAATCTTTATTTCCAAATATAGCCGCATTGGGTTTAGGACTAAAATATATGAATGTGAGGGGAGGAGGACACACAATTCAGTTCTCAACACTTTCCCAACCTGCTACATAAGAATCTGGTTTTATAAACCTTGAATTCCAACTAGGCATTTGAACACCATCAAATTGTATTAAGAATATCATGTATTGTTTTTAAATACAGCAAGAGCAGGGAAATTGCTACAACATTTATTCTTCCAGAGAAGGCAAAGTATTCAATTAACTCAACACAGCCGACCCTAATTTACTATGTCTAAGTAAAGTGAGTCTTGAGCATCTGTTTTGTGTGAATAAGGAAAACAAACACTTTAGCGTACCACTTCTTAATTTTAATAACGTCTGGATACAATAGAGCAACTACTGTCTGTATTGATGTACTATTAAACTTGTTAAAGTGAGACTTAACACACATTGCTTTCACTGGAGACCAGGCTGCCAACTAAATACTGACCAGTTGGTGAGCTGAGTGTCTGATAGCAAGGAAGCCGACAACAACGTCATTACTGATAAGGTTAATTTAATCGGCTACTTTTGCTAAGTGCCTATGAGTCACTCCCAAAATCTGAAACACAAACAGAAGCCAATGACCTGTCTAAAGCTAAGTCATCATAGCAGAGAAAAATAAGTTTTAGGAATCTCAGTATTTAAATCCAATCAATTCTGATTTTGAGTTCTTTTCCCTACTTGGGCATACTTTTTTTTTTTGTAGTTGTGTGGATACTCACACTATCATGAATAAAGGAGACATTTTAAAAGTATATATACAGAATGGTCAGTTTAGGGACTGGTGCAAAGGGAGAATTGCAGACTGTTGAAGCAGAGGCAATGAATTATGAAGGCAGTTCAATTAAAGGAAAGCTGGTGACTTCGAAAATATCTGTACAACCAATGGTTTCCCATAGGGACTTTGAAATAACACCACCTGTGGCTTATGGTTCAGGGCCTGGGCATATTAATGGGTAGCACTTAATCAGTCAGAGGAAAATGCTGAGTCAGAAGCTGAAGAGGAGAAGTGAAAATCCTAAGTATATCTGGAAAGTTTCCACAGAAAAAAGTCAAACTTGCTGCTAATGATGACAATGATGATGATGATGGTGATGGTGGTGATGGTGATGGCAGAAATAGAAGAAGAAGAAGAAGAAGAAGAAGAAGAAGAAGAAGAAGAAGAAGAAGAAGAAGAAGAGGAGGAGGAGGAGGAGGAGGAGGAGGAGGAGGAGGAGGAGGAGGAGGAGGAGGAGGAGGAGGAGGAGGAGGAGGAGAGGGGGAAGAAAGAAGAAGATAGTGATGGAGAAAATGAGACATTTTGGGGGGGCTAGCAATCTGAATCTGTGCCAGTAACCTAATGCACATTCTTCTTAGTCTATAGTCTAGTCCAGCGGTTCTCAACCTGTGGGTCACGACCCCTTTGGGGGTCAAACGACCCTTTCACAGGAGTCGCCTAAGACCATCGGAAAACACATATATAATTACATATTGTTTTGTGATTAATCACTATGCTTTAATTATGTTCAATTTGTAACAATGAAATTGGGGGTCACCACAACATGAGGAACTGTATTAAAGGGTCGCAGCATTAGGAAGGTTTAAAATCACTGGTCTAGTCACTGCCCCTTCTTTCATTATCTGGTCTTGCAAGACTTGTTTACCTAAGTACTGCTCCAATTTTAGAGAAGCCAAAAACCATGAACAATACACCACCCCCAGACAGAGTTATCAGCGCTGGTGCCAGGCCTTTAGATGTAGTCTCACGGCCCCCACCCCAACACAAGGGGCTTTTTGCAAAGCCCACAACAGGTCCGGAAGTCCCATCCCATATTTAGGGGACAAAGAAATTAAAGGGGTATAAAGGGAAAGCTTCCTCCATATTGGTTTGCTCAGGATTTGGAAAGAAACAGCCTCCCCTGAGTCCTGTACTAAAACATGAGAAACATCTGAAAATAAATGGGTTTTTCCTGTGCCTCTAGTACTCCTGCGTATTTTTCGATTGCCTGGTAAAGTCTATAAGAATAGAAAAGCTCCATTAAAGGAGTATATATGAGATACTCTAGACAAATGCACAAAAATCAAACCAAAATAGAAAAGATTCAAAATCATCAACACCAAGATCAAAAGTTGAGAATCCTTAAAAAATAATAATAATTTAAAAAGACACCAAAAGGAACTATTTCTGTAGAAGATATTAAAGCAAAAATGCAAGCAAGTATAGAAAAAAGTGATTTTCCTCACAAAGTTCACCAATTATATGAAGAATTGCTTCCAGGTGACTGGTCATGTGGATCTTCAGTGTCTCTGGCAGTGGAAGAAGTCTCTTTTAAGAAAATAGCTAAATTGTTAAAAATGTTCATCTTATGTTATTTCTGTAACAGTTGATATCTGGCTGTCCTTTTTAAAATGCAGAGTGAGGACATTCCCTACCTTGTGTGATAAATGCTGTCCAGGTACCATTGCCAAGAATGTGTTGTCCAAAATGCCTGTTTAAAGATGGAACTCCACCCTTTGCTTGGTTTTAAGTATACATAGAATGCTATGATAAGACATAGTAGCAGCAGTGCTCAAATGTACGTGATGAGGAGACAAAACTATACATGTGAGATAAACTCAGCATTTTAATAAAGCTTTGAAAAATCAATGAGAAAAATGCCCTACCCCAGTGGTCAGCAAACTCATTAGTCAACAGAGTCAAATATCAACAGTACAACGATTGAAATTTCTTTTGAGAGCCAAATTTTTTAAACTTAAACTATATAGGTAGGTACATTGTTATTAACTTAATTAGGGTACTCCTAAGGCTTCGGAAGAGCCACACTCAAGGGGCCAAAGAGCTGCATGTGGCTCGTGAGCTGCGGCTTGCCAACCACTGCCCTAACCGGTTTGGCTCAGTGGATAGAGCAACAGACTGCGAACTGAAAGTTCCTAGGTTCGATTTTGGTCAAGGGCATGTACCTTGGTTGTGGACACATCCCCAGTGGGAGGTGTGCAGGAAGCAGCTGATTGATGTTTCTCTCTCATCGATGTTTCGAACTCTCTATCCCTCTCCCTTCCTCTCTGTAAAATATCAATAAAATAAATTTTTTTAAAAAAATCAATGAAAAAGATGAGCACCCCAATAGAAAAATATAATAAAGAACATGATCCAAAAGTTACAAACACAGACCCCAAAATATTTTTTTATAAAAGTATAATGTCCTTAATAATCAAAGAAATAAAAAATATAAATATACATAACTTTTATTTATCAAACTGACAATTTAAAAATAAATAATGGAACTAGCCTAGCTGGTGTGGCCCAGTGGTTGAGCATCGACCCATGAACCAGGAAGTCATGGTTCAATTCCTATTCAGGGCACCTGTCCAGGCTCAATAACCAGTTGGGGGCATGCAGGAAGCAGCCGATCAATGATTCTCTTTCATCATTGATGTTTCTTTCTCTCCCTCTCCCTTCCTCTCTCTGAAATCAATAAAAACATATTTTTAAAAAAAGAGAAATAATAGAACTCACTTTTGAAAGGACATGGACAGCCCTATAAACTTGACAACTGATGCAATATTTTTCTGGGTTGTTAACTTGTCAATAGAAATCAAAAGTTTTGAAATTTACATTTTATTTGGCACTGAAATTTCAAACATAACCTAAGGAATTGTTGTAGATAAGCACAAAAATAAAATTATAGCATTTTTTATAACAGGGAAACAATATTGGGTGAATTAACTAAAGTACATCTGTACAATAGAATACCAGGCAGTGATTTAAAATTATATTGTAAAGGTGTTTATGGACTAAGTCTTAAGGTAGGTTACTAAATAATATGATCCCATATTTTATAAACATTTAATATATATGTATAACTATATGTGAGATATATTCTTAGAAAACGACTAAAAGGATATAAACTCAAATGTCAGTGGTACCTACAATAAGATCATGGATGATATTTATTCTGTTCTGTTTGCTCTTCCATAGTTCCTAAATTTTCTTCAGATAGCATGTAGCTTTTTATAACAGTCCAAAATGGTATTTTTTAAATATAATTTCACAAGCTTAAAGGAAAAACCAACAGTCCAACAAGCCTGTTTCCCACCAAAGAAATGGCTTTTATTTACTCTTTCCAAAGATCATTCTCTCTCTCTCTCTCTCTCTCTCTCTCTCTCTCTCTCTCTCTCTCTCTCCCTCCTGATCTGTGCCCAACTCTGAAATAATTTCCTTCGCATCATGAAAAAATTATCCGAAACCCCAAGCTCACTCTTTCAATTAACTCCCTACCTCTTCCTTACTCAATATTCAATTAACATTGAATCACTTTAAGTCTTGCTATTTTAAAACCTACTTTGGCTAATCTGTTTTTTTAAACGGCCAGCTCTTCTTTTTACTTCTGAACCTTCCATCATCTGAAGACAAGAAGATGTTTGTAAACAAGGCCCTTAGTTGTGCCACACAGGTACCCATCACCTGCCCTCCAATGTCATTCTCAAAAGTCCAATAGGGTATAAAATAGGGTATAAAGCAGAATGGAACAACTGGGAAGCTTCCAACCTATAGCAGGTGCCGTGCCAAGGAAAGCCAGGCATGGCCTGGTATGTCATGAAAATACCTGCTGGAGGTCAAAGTAAAAATCTTTTTATAAATAAATCACCCACATAGCTGTGTAGCAAGCACCCTGCTCCCCAGGCTGTGCTGCGTGGGGCTCCAGCCCCTGTCTGCAGTCAGCTCCTTGTGTGACTTTGGACAAATAGTTTAATTGCTCTGGGCATTAGTTACATCATTTCTAAACCTGTGGCCTCATTTCTAAGATGACATCTACACTGATGAAAGTTCATGCCCTTTTCAACCCAAATTACATTATTCTAAGTCTTTTAATTCTATGTTACCAATCAGTCCCTCTTAAAGTAGCTCACAGCCTAGTATCTTTACAAATAAATTTCATTGCTGTGCATACTTAGCTTATCTCACTTATCTCACAGTTTCAATATTCTTTCCATCTTATGAAAACAGATTTCTTTGGTCATTTTCCTCTGGTTTCTCCACCCTTCATTTTCTTCTCTATCCCATCCATCTTCCCACATTGATTCAGGCTGATATGAGTCCGTTATTTATCTCTGCATTTTAACCTGAGAAAAGTTAGTCATTTGAAATGCTTTGATCTATTACGACTATTATATATGTTGCTATTTCAAGGTTAAATAAAGAGGGTGGGGGAGAAGCAGTCAGAAAACAGAAGAGCAAGAATGGTAAGAGATGTCACTTAGGTGGCCCAAGAATGGGACTGACTTCCTCTAAAGTTTGTAAACCAAAGACCATTCCCTTGACTCCCTGATCAACACAAATCAGATCAATACTAACTCTGAATGCTGGTGAGGGTGTGGCTCACTCATACATCACTGCTGGGAGTGTACAATGGCACAGCCACTCTGGAAGAGAGTGGGGCAGCTTCTAATAAAACTAAACATACACTTACCATATGGCTTAACAATTCTACTCTTGGGCATTTATGCCACAGAAATGGAAGGTTATGTTCACACAAACACCTGTACCTACATAGATGCTTATAGCACTTTGTCCACAAGGTCCCAAAACAGGAAACAAGTGAAATGTTCTTCAGTGGGTGAATAGTTAAAGAAACTATGATACATCCAAACCATGAAATACCACTCTGTGATAAAAAGGAAAAAACTATTGATACATGCCACAATTTGGATGAACTTGAAGGGAGATACACTTAATTTTTTTAAAAAATCTCAAAAGGTTATATCTCCATGATTCCATTTACACAACATTCTTGAAATGACAAAATTATAGAGAGGAACAAGAGATGAATGGCTGCCAGGGCTGGTGGATGAGGGGGAGAAGGAAGTGGCTGTGGCTAAACAGGGTAGTACAAGGGATCCTTGCAAAGGCATTGTCCTGTGTCTCCAAAGTGGTGGTGGCCACACAAATCTATGCAGGTGATAAAATTTCATCAGACTAAATACACACAAATGAATGCATTAAAACTGGTGAACTGCAAATAAGGTCACTGAATTTTGTCAATATCATCAATAAAAATGTCCTGGTTTTGATACTGTACTCTAATTATGCAAGAGAGAGAGAGAGAGAGAGAGAGAGAGAGAGAGAGAGAGAGAGAATTAATGCTAACAGCACATATATGGACAATAAAGAGCTAGAATCAACTTACAGTATTGGCTTTTTCCTGTAAAGGCTTTTTTTATCAAATGGAAATGCAAATCTCTCCTAGAGTCCGCATTCCCTGAAATTTTAAATGATTCCTAACTTGAGGTGTTCTATTTTGTGGTGGTTGTCATGGTGATGTTTAAAGAGAGGAACTATAAAGTGCTGTACAAAGATCCTATTTTCTTGAGTAGCTGGAGTAACATTTCCTTAGTGCAGCATATGCCATTGGCCCCCACCCACATGACTTGGCCAACCTCAGAGGTTACCTGCACACAGAAAATGCCAGGGAGTTGACACTTCAGGAACACCCCTCAAGCAATAAAGGACAAGAGTTGGTGGGTAACACTGTATCTCCCTCACCAGCGGTGGGATGAACCTGGGGTGCAATCTACACCGTCTCTCACAGAATCCCCAGCAGGATTGGACCTCAGTTGCCCACAGCAGTAATCTGTTCATGATCACAACTGTTATTGGCTCTTTCTTCTTTCCTGTCTCACTCTCCCCTCTCCCTCATTCCATCTCTCAAACAAACCACTTGAACTCAACTCCTTGCCTCAGGGTCTGCTCTTGGAGACCTGGCAGCAGACTCCAGGGCCTGGTTTCTGACTGAGATTTTACTTTCCCTCATGGATACTAGACTCAAAAAGAGACTGCCACAAACTTTAACGGCCTACAATTTGTTTATCGAAGACTAAGGACAATGCCCTCAAGTAGACAGTCTCAGACATTTCTGCAGCTTCTCTCCTATTTGCCTGGTAACAAACATGGGCATTGGCCATTAGGCTGTTTGTCTAACAATGAACTAGAAAGCCTTCTTCACACAGCTTCCATTTGCTGAAGCAAATCTTCATTCAGTGCCCACGTCTTTAGAAGGCTGCCACACTTGTGTTCTAGATTCTAGAAGCGGACCATCTGGACCCACAAAACCCAATAGTCCCATCCAAAAGGCTGAGTGTCAGCCAGTTTCCAAGAGTCCACCTAAGTGACTTAAGAAAGTCAACTTACAGCAAACCATGGTTTGCAAGATGAAGAAAGTGAAAGGATGCTTCGGGATCCTGAAGATCATGCTAAATATAACCCACCTAGACCAATAACCAGCTATAGTCCTGGTAATTAGCATCTTTAATTACTGTTCTCTGAATCTTGGCTGGTATCAAGGCTACCCTGTACTGGTACCATTTTTCAGTGGTTCTGCTATAAATATGTTTATGTCTGTGTGTGGCTATTAATTAGGCAAATATTTAAATACTAGAGGCCTGATGCACGAAATTCACGCAAGAGGTTGGGCCCTTGCAGCTGCAGCGGCTTGCCTCAGCCCTCGAAGCCCCGGCTTTGTCTGGAAGGTTGTCCAGAAGAACGAACGTCCGGAAGGTCATTCGGCTGTCTGGTCTAATTAGCATATTATGCTTTTATTATTGTAGATACTTTGAAAGACTTGGAGATAGAGTAGCTGAGAGGAAAATAGAATGGGAGTCTGAATATTTAGAACCCAGCTCTGCCTGGGCCTAGCAAGTAAGGGAGGAGATATTTTGGCCACATCCCGTGGACTTGCTAGGTCTCTGTTTACTTATCAGCAAAACAAAGGGTTTGAATTAGAAAGGAAAGAAAAACCAAGCTCTGTTGCAGCTTGACAAGTCTGTGATTCTAGGTAGCATTTTTGTTTTGTAGAAATGGGATCCACTAACAATATTACTATCCATGCACTGATTCATTTAACATCTACTGAGCATCCTCTATGTAGCAAGCACTGTGTAAGGAACACCAAACATCACCACGCATGGACAAAGGCCGGCCACAGCCTCTGGCACAGCTCAGAGTCTTACTTCCACATTCCCACCAAGTTGGCTTCATTTGTTCCACATGCAATGTCCACCAGGCTAAGCTTGTCCCCAAACACTCCAACAAGATAGATAAAGCCTCAGTCTATATGTTCACAGTGGCAGGCAATAGGAGATGGCTGTCACCAGGAATTGCCCACCCACCAAGATGATGCACAATAGCAAATTGCCTCAACAGGAAATCAGGGTACTCAAAGGAAGAGAGGAATTTGGATGCTGGATGACACATGTCCTCCACATCTGCCTCCCTGAGCTCTCTGACACACCCAAGCAAATGCGTATGTGCATTGGGGGAGAAGAGAGGAACCATACCCTTCATCCAGCTCTTTAGTGATCCTGGTTTAGACAGAGGGAAGTGAGTCCTGGGGTCTTTTGCACTAGTGGACAGATTGGTTTCCACTTGGTTTCGATCTTCATGATGTTCTCACCTGAGACATAACTGTGAAAACGCTACCCAAGACTCTGGACAATAGGCAGGGATCACCTTTCTGGCTCTGACTGTCAGGATATTGTCACCACCACATCCTCAAAGAGATCAGCAGAGGAAATGTGATACTCAAGATAAAGGTGCCATTCAGTGCCCAGGTCATGGGGTGCTTGGGGAGCTTCCCAGTATTTTGTGGATGAACACCACTGGCTGTGCTGGCCCAGCTCAGCAGTGGGCTCAGCCTCCTCTGACTGCCACAGATCCTCATACTTAGCGCTGGAAGTCCTGATTCCACTACTGCTCTTTGCTCCACCTCCTCTCTCACTAACTAAATAACTGGAGTCATTGGAAGGCTTATATAAAAGAACCTTTGACATTGCTCAACCCTCAAGCAATTAAACCTAAAATTGGTACAGAAATGCAAAGGACTTAGAATAACCAAAATGAGTTTGAAAAATATGTCAAAAATGATAAAATTATACTTTTCAAGTGTGTGGTTTATTTTAATTATATCTCTACAGAACTTTTTTTAAGAAGGAAAAACACCATCTGGATATCGTAAACATCCCAGATATAGGCCCGTGCAAAGACTTGGCCATGACATCATTATGACCGTGCCCCTCCCAAGCCCCACCCACCCTCAAAAGTAAGCACTATTCTGGTTTTGGCAGTTATCATTCTCTTGCTGGTTTTAAAAATATGCTTACTATCTATGTAGCTTAATTCTGTCTGTTTTTTTACTTTTGTATAAAGAAAGTCACATTCAATACATTATTCTGTGTCTTACTTTTCTTGTTCTATTGTTTGTTAGTAACATTCTTGCATGTTGATGTGTGTAGTAGCACATTTACTTCCACTGCTGTATAATATTCTAAAATGTTTTTATTCACCCTGGTCGTAAGGGATATTTGTATTGTTTCCAGTGCCTTGCCGTTTGGAACATCACTGTCATGAGGGCATGCACCATCATTTCTCCTGGGTACATAATTATAGCTTTCCCAGTCAGAGCATATATGCATCTTCCCCTTTATTAAATAACTAGAGGCCCGATGCACAAAATTCGTGCAAGAGTAGGCCTTCCTTCCCCCGGTTGCTGACACCAGCTTCCCTCTGGCACCTGGGACCCTGGCTTACCTTGCAGCCCTGGCTTCCTCCGGAAGGTCGTCCGGTCTAATTAGCATATTATGCTTTTATTATTATAGATATGAAACTACTTTCAAGTACTTGTATCACTAGTAGTGTATAAGAGACCCAGTTGCTTTATCCTTCAACCACACTTAATATGTACAAGCTTTCTAAATGTTACCAATCTGAGAATCACAAGTTGGTCTTTAATTTGCATTTCCAAAGTCTACCTCTCTGCATATCAGTTCTCCCCACTAGATATTCCCACCCTGAAAGGCAGGAAGCATGCATTATTCAGCTTAGTGGCTCTGGTGTGTAGCAGAATGGCAAGCACACAGGGCCATTAATGTTGGTGGAATGAATAAATGATGCCAGTTCCTGGGCTTCCCAATCCACAGGCTCAAAAGGGAACAAAGTAAGAAGCCAGAGTGTGGACAAGAGAGGGGCAGCGGATGGTTGGTTGATCCCATCACTTGCCAAGTTAGACCTCAGTGACCATGGCGGGAGAGGACACACACAGAACAGGAGCACAGAGCTGGGAGGAAGGAATCCTGCCTTGTTTAGTTGTTCTTGTCATTCAATCCTCTGTCACGTGCATTGGGACCTCATGTTAGAACAGTAAGTGGGGCTAAGAGTGGAGGGGAAATGATGGTGCCTTGTCATCTCTGCTTCACAGAGTGATGTGTACCCAGGACCAAGAATAGGGATTGCAGGGTCCCCGGTCACCTTGACCAAATTCTTTATCTCAGGGAAATGTATTTGTTTCCTGCCTCCATTTTTCAGACAGAGACCAAAAATGGGCCCCTTCCGGAAACTGGCAGATGCTGAGTAATTCCACGGAGAGCCTGAAATCGGTCGCCCAGCGATGCTGGTGCTGCACAAGGCCTGTGGCGCCCACTGAGCGGCAATCGTAGACTCCCACCACCTGCCTTCTTCCCCTTCTGCCTCCCCAGCCACTTAGTCCTCCTCAGCCACCAATGGCGCATTCCTGGCAGCTGCCTCTTTGCAGAAATCTGCGCCAAAATTAGACCCATCAAATTGTCAGCCCCATTGTGGGGCTGCTCCCCTGTCAGCTCACGTCATGACAACTGATGATAGAAATGCTGCTATTCAGGCTGCATGGGGAGCGTCTGTTTCCTTTTATAAATCGCTTTTTTTTAAAAGCCTGAGCGAGGCCCCTGCCATGGGGGGCATTGCCCGGTGCTGAGGCAGGGAGGCAGGCTCAGTACCTGCTGGAGGTGGCACTTCCTCTGGAAATTCGGAGGATGGCCGGGGAGGAGGGGGGTGACAGGGAAAAGGGGGAAGGGACAGGGAAAAGAATAGCCTTGGGAGGGAAGGGGGAAAAGGGGAAAGCAGGAAGGGAGGGAGGAGAGGAGGGAAAAGGAAGGGACTAACAGGAGTCACCCCTTCTCCTTCTGGGATCCTCCTCCTAAACACCACCCAGCACTTGCCTCTTTGTGAGCCCAATGTTGTGGCTGAGTTAAAACTCAGTCTTGCATTCTCAGGAGGGTAGAAGGGTGCCCATCAACTTGGGGGTCTTTGTCCCAGGGCAATTCCAAAGCTTCTAAAATGCTGGAGATTGTCTTCTCCAACTCTTCCTACTGCACTGGCATTGACAGCGGGGAGAGAGGGCTGAGTGGAGCGGAGGGTTTCATATCCCAAACACAGACAGGCTCCCCTTTGACAGGCCTGTGATTCAGGATTGCTCAGCAACAGAGAACCTGGGGGGAGAAACATTAGCTGAATCCCTGCTGCTTTCAGCTCCCCTGGCCCCTGCCCGGGAACACACACACATACACACTGTGTGCATACTCGTGATGACTAAAAAGCCCAAGACACAGCTGAAGCATATTCATATTCAGCATCTGAGCATAGAAGTGAAAGGAATCTTAGCATCTTTAGGAAACTAAAGCCCAGAGAAGTCAAGTGGCTTTTCCAAAATTGCACAGCTTGTATTTGTCAACAGCCAGGCTCTGAGCCAGCTCCAGGGGTTTCTGCAGACATAAGAAGAGGCTCTGAGGAATAGCAACATGATGATAATAGCAATACTAGAGTTCACTTACCGAGGACATATTGTATGCCAGACACTGTTCTAGGAGCCTCTGTTAAATGACATATTTACTTTGCACCAAACTCTATGAGTAGACGATAGTCCTATCATCTTCATATTTGCAGATGAGCAACCTGAGGCACCGAGAGTTTATATAACTTCAGGTCATACAGCCCCTAAGCATGCGCCAATCTGAGTGCAAGAGTCCATCCCAACTCATGCTTTCCATCCTATGCGTGTACTGGATGGAGGTCGGGAGATGAGCACTCTAGACCTGCCTCTGCCGTGGGCAAGTAGACTCCCTCCAAGAGTCCCTGATGACGTCCAAGGAGGTGAACATTTTGAGCCTGGCTCTGTCACAGGTGTGTGACTTTTGGCAAGTGTGCAGTAAGGGGTTTAGATGTTCAAACCCTGGACATGTTAAAGGTCTTCAGAACTGGCCCTTGCCCAGCTTCTGGGAACTAACCACTGATGAGAGCGTCCCTGCACACCTGGGTGCTTGGGCCAAACCTGGCGGGTTATGCCAGGTGATTTATTGGTGTGGGGCAGGGGGGTTGGACCACACTCCATCAGTGTGACCTCTGATGGGCGGGCTGGAGACTGAGTGGTTAGGGTTGGTCATATGGGCACTGCCTGCCGATGTGACTGACTCCCCACTAAATGCCCTGGACACTGAGGCTCGAGTGAAAGGCCCTTGGTGAGCAAAACTTTATATATGCACCTCCAGCTTTCAGAACTTGAGAAAGGTATTCCCATTGTTTACAAGCCACACAATCTACGGTGTTTTTTTAATTGATTTTTTGGGGGGAGGGGGAAACACCTATTTATTGTTCCACTTATTTATGCATTGATTGGTTAATTGTTGTATGTGCCCTGACCGGAGATGGAACCTGCAACCTCAACATGTTGGGACGATGTTCTAACCAAATGAGCTACCCAACCAGATCCCAGGCTCTGCATCCTGAAGTAAGACACCGGTCCTCCTGGCACCTAGAGGTGGCTATGTGACTACATACTGACCAATAGTGTGTGAGCAAAAGTGGACTGTGGGACTCCTGGGAGATGCCTTCAAAGATGAGTGCACTTCCTTCCTGTCCCTCCCTCCTTCCTCTGCCTGGGGTGCAGGCACCGATGGCAATGGTGAAGGCTGGAGGGCGACTCCTTCCATCAGCAGAAAGCTGTGCTCTAGGGGTGGCAGAACAGGGAGATGGCAGGGGTCTGGTTTCCCGGGGACCCCATGAGGCCCCCTGCCAGCCCTGCCCTGTCTCCTGCAAATTTCTTTTTCATGAGAGACAAATAGCATCCATCTTGGTTAAGCCATTATTATTTTGGCTTTTCTGCCACTTGCAGCTGAGCCTCTCCTAACCAATCTGAGCCCATCTCTTGCCTGTACCAGAAAGCAATGATGATTCATTTAAAAGCACTCTATTCAGAATACTATCTTCTCCTATTTCCTACAAATCAAATTACCAGGAGACCAATTGGATTTTTCAAGTCTTTCAAAATGTTCTTTTTAGATGTTCTTGGTATTAAATAGTAACAGAATTTAAATGGCATCAACAAAACACACAGACGTGCCTGTGATGATATGTTACATAAATCTGTGAGGGAAAGACCCGTACCAGAGCACGCAGATGCAGCACAAGGGGAAAACAACAAGCCGGTCTCAGAGGTCTGCCTCTCTAGCTCCTTCCATGTTGTCCCAGCAGCCACCTGTTTACATTCGGGGCACCCTCCCCGTTTCTAGGGAGAGTGAAATTCAAACAGTTGGGGGAAGTAAAGGACTGTGAGCCTCACTGTTCTCATTTCCTGGATACCCACTGTCTCCAGACCCTGAGCTCCTTGCAAACAGAAGTTGTGTCTCATTCACAGTTTATATCTCTCCTAACGGAGCACAGTGCCAGGCGCCAAATAAGCTCAGTGCCAGAGGGCGTGGCTCTGAGCCCCAGCTCCATCAGCGACATGCAGACGGCACTAAGCACGGGACTATACCTGAGTCCTTGAAAACACTCTCTTTATTGTAACCATATTCTGAGCCCCTCATAAGTGCCAGGCACTGTGCCAACCATTTGATTTTCATCTTCTGTAAGGTTCACCACAGCCTTATGAAGTAGGCATTGCTATCATCCCTATTTTACAAATGAAGCAAATGAGCCACAAAGAAGCTCGATACCTTGCCCAGAGTTATTCAGTTACCAAGAAGCAGACCAAGGATTTGAACCCAGAAGTCTGACTCCAGAGTCCATGCACTGAACCTCACTCCCCTGTAAGAGGAAAGCAAGACCCCGATGTTGCTGTTATTGTTACAGACTGGAAAGAAGGGAGGGAACTAGCATTGCTGGGAAGCCTGTGTCTGGGCCTGGATCAGGACTGTGCTTGACATTTTAGCTATATTATTGCATTTCATTTACACAGAGACTTATTCCCAGTATACAGATAATGTCGCTGAGACTCAGGAAGGCTAAATAAATCCCCAAGAACTCACAGCTGGAATGACAGCATCTGGGCTTCATGTCCCATCTCCCTGCCTTCTGAGCCCAGGCCCTTTCAGTTCTGGTGCCCCCTCCTGCCCACTGCAGGTGGAATGGCCCCTCTCCGCCCTCCTGAGGACCTGACACTTTTTATTCTAACAGAAGGCGATTGCCATTGTGAGGAAAACTTTTTAGTTGTACATACAAAAATCATTTATACCCTAACCCAGTGGTCGGCAAACTCATTAGTCAACAGAGCCAAATATTAACAGGACAACGATTGAAATTTATTTTGAGAGCCAAATTTTTTAAACTTAAACTATATAGGTAGGTACATTGGTATTAACTTAATTAGGGTACTCCTAAGGCTTAGGAAGAGCCACACTCAAGGGGCCAAAGAGCCCCATGTGGCTCGCGAGCCTCAGTTTGCCGACCACTACGACCTATGCAAAAAATATATATATTTGAGGCAACACAAAAGACCATATAGAAGGCTAATGAGATAATTATTGTTAATGGGGGAACAAGGTGTTGCTAATTAGTCTTGACAAACTCATTTGGGTCTTGGTCTGGCCCAGCAGTGGTTATGGGTCCGAGTTGGCCCTCAGACTCACAAGACACAGAGAGGCTTTACCCCCGGGCCATGTGTACCCAGCTTTGTGGGAGGATGAGGACCTCGGAATCCAGCAGGTACAGCATCTTCAGCATCAGGAAGCTCAGCAGCCACCCACCTGGGGCAGGCACAGCTGCCAAGGAAGAGAGTCAGACATGTAGGGTCATCTTGATGCAGAGCAGCACAGAGCACCTTGGTTTCCCACCAGGTTTTTTTTTTTTAATATGTTGTTATTCACTTTAGACCAGCGGTTCTCAACCTGTGGGTCGCGACCCCTTTGGAGGTCGAACGACCCTTTCACAGGGGTCGCCTAAGACCATCCTGAATATCAGATATTTACATTACGATTCATCACAGTAGCAACATTACAGTTATGAGTAGCAACGAAAATAATTTTATGGTTGGGTCACAACATGAGGAACTGTATTTAAAGGGCCAGAAGATTGAGAACCACTGCTTTAGCCCCCTACCAAGGATCAAACCCGCAACCCGGGCATGTGTCCTGATCAGGAATTGAACTGGTGATCTTTTGGTGCACAGGACAATGCTCAACCAACTGAGCCACACCACACTAATCTTTTATGCCATCCTGTGGGCACAAGGTGTGCATGCCAACTCTCAGCTCCCCTGTCCACATGAAGTCTCCCAGATCGGGGACCTTGCAGACACAACAGTCCTCATTTGTCTTCTGTAGTTTCCACAGAGCAACACCACAAGAAGACCACCATCTCTGAGGTCACCCAGGCCTGATGTCAACCCTCGACTCTTAGGTATCACAATAAGGAGTCAGAACATCCAAAGAGCCATGTTGTATCATGTAAATTCTACGTCAGGGATGAAAGTAACAGGGCAACCAACTAATGTTTGCTTAAACACACCGGGGTTTATTTTTCACGGAGCAGAAGTCCAGGGATGCAGCCCTGAGCTGGCGCCGCTTTGGGGGGCTGACTCCATCCAGGCTGGCTGCCCTGTGGTTGCCATAGAGATGCTGCATCCACAGGACAGGCAGAAAGGAGAAGGAGGGGAAAGAAAAAGGGGCAGAACCTTTATCAGGAGGCAAAGACTTTCCTGCAAATTCCCAGCAGACATTCTCTCATATCTCATTGCCACCATTAACTGCAAGGGAATGTGGGAACATAAGTGTCCTTAGCTAGGCACAGAATTGCCCCAAACAGAATGGGGTTCAGTTAATAATGAATAAGGGGAGATCAGAGAGTAGGCAAATGGGCAGATGATCAGCAATTTCTGTCACATATGACAAGCTTGGAAATAATGTTTCAAACCCACCAGACCCTGCACCATTTTAGGCAGCCCGCTTCATGCACCTGACCTCTTCCCAGTGAGCGAAGCTCCCTCCCCTGGTCTCAGCCTCCCCCTAGAGCCCCCCATAAAAGTGTGCTAAGCAAACACAGGTCTCTCCTCAGCACACCCCCCATTCCCACACTAGCCATCAGCCTTTTAGGGAAACCACCAAGGAATTTATATCCCAGACCTCATTTTAGGGCTCCAGTAGGACTTGATTTTTACAACTGGAATTTGGAAAGAATGCCCAGGAGCACAGCACATCCCCTACTGAGTGGGGCCACCATTCCCTCAGGCACGGCTCCAGGATCGCTGGTTTTTCTTATTTTACCAACCAGATGCTGGCCGCTAAGTCATGCTTTGACTACCATGACCTGGATAGTTCCCTGAGTGTCTTGGAGCTCCCTGCAGAGTCTACATTCACCGAGTCCAGTCACAGCTGTCTTAGTAGGTAGTGAGCTCCTTGATATGGGAGACAGCGGAGAGTCCGGCCGGTCCTTCTAAAAGGTGCAGAGTGTGCGTGTATCGGGGAAAAGTTGGATGCTCCTTCTGACTCCAAAAGTGAATGATTTGGATGCGTGTGGTTTTCTTTAGCTTCCCTCTTAAAACAGCATCAAGCGAGAGTTGCGGGGCTCCCAGCAGAGACACAGTTTGCAGGTTGGGTTAAGGGAGGTTTGGTGGTAAACTCACCTTGTGGTTGGCTGGGATGACATTCTAGATGTTTCTCCTGGGCACCCATTTAGAAGGTATGTTTTTTTAATCTCCTGCAAAGAGATGCCTCCTCGCAACTTTATGAGAGTGATAGGTATGCATCTGGAGGTTGCCCCTCAAGGACTCCCCAAATCAGCTCAGATTTCAGAAGTGATGGATTGAAGAAGCAGGAAAATACCGTGACTACTATTAATTGTAAGTCTGACAAAATAAAACTGACCTCTCCTTTCCTTCGGGGGGGGGGGGGGGGGCGTGGGGGGGTTGGATATAGGAAGAGAAAATATTATTGAAAGCAAAATTCAGCCTTAGTGTGAAACTTTAAAAATCTTAATCCTAGAGTTTACAACCTAAAACTTCTATGAAGAAGGCCCACGTGTCCCTAACATGCTCTAAATCAAATTCTTCTAATGTGAATTGGCAGCTCTTCCTATCAAGAGATGGCATCTATTTCTCCACCTGGAATCTGGGCCAGGGCCTCCAGTCAATAGAATGTGGCAGAAGGGATGGTGTGTCAACTCCAAAATTGTATCTCGAGAGACCTTGCTCATCTCTGCTCTCTCAGAATATTACTGCTACCAGGTGAGCAGGGACAGGCTGGCCTGCTAGAAAATAAGTGATCTCGTGGCAAAGAGGCCCCTGGACCCAGCGAAGGCCACCCTAGATCAACCCACAGCCAGCCAACCTCCAAACATGAGAGAAAGACCAGCTAAGATCGCTGTTTGACGCGTAACTGACCTCAGATGCCTGGAGTCCATCCAGGAGCCGAAGAACCCATAGACCTGCGGGCAATAAACGCTTATTGTTCGAAGCCCAGGTCAGCAAACTTTGTCCATAAAGGGCCAGGTAGTAAATATTTCAGGCTTTACAGGCTACATATGGTCTCTGTTGCACTTTTTTAAAAACACTTCAAAAATGCAAAACAAACCCTGACTGGTTGGACTCAGTGGATAGAGTGTTGGCCCATGGACTGAAAAGCGTCCCAGGTTTGATTCCGGTCGAGGGCATGAACCTTGGTTGTGGGCTCGATCCCCAGCACGGGACGTATAGGAGGCAGCTGATCAATGTTTCTCTCTCATTGAGGTTTCCAACTCTCTATCCCTCTCCCTTCTTCTCAGCAAAACTCAACAAAATATATTTTTAAAAATGCAAAACAATTCTTAGTTTGTGAGCTGTACAAAAACTTGCTATGGGCTGGATGTGGCCATGGGCCGTAGCTTGCCAACCCCTCTTTTGAACTACTGAGCTTTGGGATGTTTTGTTACACAGTGATAGCTAACTAACATACCACATCGTGTTTGTTTGCTATTATATAATATTCCCTTGCAGATAGAGACTAAATCATGAGGCCCATTGCCTCCTCGATGAAGAATTTGGCTATAATTGAAAACAAAAAAGCCATTAATCAAACTTGAGTCTCATCACTGATTTTCTCAGTTACTTGAATAAAACAATAGCCTAAAAGCCAATCTTTATAAGAAAGATTTTCAAGTTTTAAGAACGAGTGGCCAATATTATGGGATTCCAGACAAGGGTACCAGCACCTAATCCCAAAAAGTCAGATAAGAGCAGTCTTACCTGAGTGGAAACTATTGCTGGAACAGACCAGAGATGCCATCATGCAGCAGAGATGGGCAAAAAGCCAGGGACAGAGTGAGCCTGACCCCTCTCTCCATGACCATGCAGTCATGTAAACCCAATCCTCTAAGCCACATTCTATGGCACTATAAAGAGAAGAAAGAGGAAATAAGCAAGACTTAGCATTTAACTGAGTCATGCCTACAGAGAATGAATAGCCCATTTCAATCACTGAATTGGACTGAGTTTACTGGATTGGACTAAATTTAGTTTTCCCCTGCTACTCAGTGGGTTGGAAACTTAAAAGGGAGATAGATATGTTGTAAGAAATGACATAAGTCTCTTATGAGTTGAATTGTGTCCCCCAAAAAAGATTTCTTGAAATCCTAACCCCTAGGACCTGTGAATATGGCCTTATTTGTAAGGTCACGAGAGAGAGCCCTAATCCAATATGACTGTCCTTGTCATCAATATGGTATCCTGATAAAAGGGGAGAAGAAACTCAACAAGGGAGGCAAAGATGGGCAATATGCAGCAAGGAAATGCCAAGGATTGTCAGTGACACCGGAAGCTAAGAGAAAGGTTGAAAACAGATCCTCCCCTAGAGTCTGGGAGAAAGGCCCTGAGATCCAAGCTTGGCCTTGTTGGCCCCTTGGTTTCAGACTTCCAGCCTCTGGAATCCTAAGGGGACAAATTTCTCTTATTTTAAACCACCAGGTGGTTTCTCACAAACAGCAGCCACAGGAAATTAAGACAAGCCCATTTCTTGTTAAAGACAGTAGCTCCATCTAATGAATATCAAAAATGATTTCCACACTCTTTTTCTTAAGCCCCTAACTTTGGTGTGCATGAAAGTCATCCAGAAAGCGAACTCTTCTGAACCCCATTCTCAGAGACTCTGATTCACTTTGGATAACAAAACCGGACAATATCTGTAGCAAGCACTTTCTAGTGATTCTGATCAGGCAGGTAGAAAACGCTTTCCCCAGAAGCAGCCATGGAGGGACTCCAAAATTCCAAGTGGCATGGAGCTGCCCACCCAGGAAGCTGTCCCCGTGTGGAGGTTCGCTCAAGTGGGAGAGTTTGGGTATAATAGCCCCTCCCCTGTGGCATCCCTCAGGGAGAATGAAAAGCAGGCAGAAGCTGCCTCAGCTCTGGCCCTCTCGCCCTTCCCAAATTAGGACCCTGGAGGAGGCTCAGGAGAAAGGCGCCCCCTGGTGGCTCTGTTTCATTTTCCAGGTACCTAGCACCTGGCAGCCAGCCAGTAAGCTAACATCTCCCCCACGTAAATGGAAGGCCCTGTATCAATAAAGCAGGGCAATGGAACAACTTATTGTGATCTTGACTCATGTGGCAATAAATATGAAATCGGAATAGAGAAGCAGAACATCCACAGGAAATGGCAACTGCCTTTTATGGGTCTAAAATTTCATAACAGAAGAGAAAATCACTACCGGCCTCTGAAAAGCCAAAGCCAGTCTTATTTTTTTTTAAAATCCGTTTCTGAAGAAAGCAAGACAAAATTGTGGAAGGCAGAGTTGAGTTGGGGGGAGGAGAGGAGGAGTCAAGCCATTTGGAAGGAAAGACTCTGTGTAGTTTTAAAAGGGGGGAAATGTGAGCAACATAAATCAAAAGAAAGTAAGTTTTTTTTTTAAATGCATTGGATTTTTTTAAAGCAGCCAACATCTAGTGTTAAACTGTGTTTTCTCCTTCCTACCCTATCCCGCTGATTAAATCACAAAATGGTAAAATAATGAACCGCAAAATTCAGTGCTGTTCCTCATCAATACTTATCATTTGCAAGCATCTGTGCATTCCTGATAAAATCATTTCATAATTTGGCTGAACGTCTCGTATGTGTCAGGCCCTCACTAATCATCTGAAAAACCCTACAAGTTAGATATTACTAATCACCCTTTTCAGCCAAACAGCTAATGTCCAGAGTAGTTAATGAGCTCACTCACACTAAGTAAAAGAGCCCAGGGCTCACAAATAATCTCTGAAGAACTTGGAGCATACCTTGAACCCCCATTTTCCACAATAAAAACAATTCTGGGAATGGGGTTCACATTACATGTGTCTAAGGTCTGTCATTCAGGTAATGAAAACATTCTAAAACTGGATTGTGGTGATGGCTATACAACTCAGTCAACTTAACGAAAAACCATTTCATTGTACACTTGAAATGGGCGAAGTTTATGATGTGTACATTACACCTCAATGGAGCAAATAAAATACAAGGTCAAGGAAGAAGAATATACAGAAACCAAAAGTATATTAATATGAAATGAGTCTAGGAGAAATAGAATTGTTTCTCCATAAAGTTGGCAATAGATGAAGGGTGAACCTGATGGAGAGACGGCCCAGCGCTCACCATGAAGATCCTCTGGCAACTTCAGACTCCTTCTGGGGCTGAATTTCTTGTCTCAGTTATAACCTCTTTCCCTCCAGTATTTATAAATGGTTCCTTATTTTTCCCTTCCTTCCAAAACCTGCTTGCAGACCTTTTGTTTATACTAATGTGTAAATGACTGATGTGCACTTAAAGGGCCTCCCTTCTGAAGGAAATATGTAATTTTAAAACTCCAAGTATTCAACCACCCCCTCTCTCCTAAAGAACACAATGGAACATCTCCCTTAGATGCCCAAGTCACTTCAACACCAACACGCAGATTCTAAACCCATTATTACATCTCCAATTACCCCACTGGTCAGGTTGTCTCCCGTTCTAAGTTCCCTAACTCTGCTCATCATTCATGTTTCTCTGACCACAGAGTCTTAGCCACTCATAGACTCCTCCAACTCCAGGTTCTTCTGGGGAACCCGAAGATTATATCCTCTGAGTTCTTGGATCATCTGAGGTGATCACACAGCATCTGCCATTTTTATCTCCTGCTGCTGCTCCAACCCCCTCCACTAAATACACCTCATCCTGAGGACACAAGCATCCTCTTGCTATGGACCACCTTCCCCCCACACACATTGTGCTGTTCCTTTGCCAGCCAGCAGTCTGCTCTTCATAGATACTTACATATCCTCTGGACAGGGCTGGCCACCAGAGACTTCCATTGGCACATGGGAGACTTGGGAGGCTAGAGCTGCGTGCTGTTCTGGGTTGAAGTGGGAAAGCTCTCCCGCCCCTCTCATGTGCTACACTGTTAGGAAGGTCCCAAAGGAATCCTTCCTCCCCACACCCCATGGAAAGAAATCCACACTTCAATCCAGGGATGTTATCTGAATAAGATCTTCTACTTGGAAGAACCACCAAACACACTGCCCTCCTTTAATAAATGGAAAACATCACCAAACAGGCCATTTTTAATCTTGACGGGCAAACCATCCAAGTGCTTTGCATTATGTTACCCAGAGCAAAGTCACACTGGAGTCAGCTCTTACAACTCAACCTGCAGTGGCCTGTCGCACTCCAGTGAAGCCTCAAATTACCCGGCTGCCTGCCAGAGGCCAGAGAAATTAATCCAAACTTGCTTTAGAGAACCCAAGTGCAGGCGGGATCAGCACAGGAGAGAGAGAGCTCCTCATTAACAGGGTGTTCTCTAAGAAAGTGAATACTTTGAAAGGGTATTCCCAACAGACAATTGTGTTGATTAATGATAACAAAAAAAAAAAAACAGTACAGTAACCTGCTGCACTCCTGTTGATCTGGATGGATTTTTTATTTTTGCCTTTTTGTTTTTTCTCCTCTGGTTTTAATCAGAGAAAGCCTCTGAGTCTTGCTTTTAAAATAAATTACTCTCTAGCAGCACTTTTTTAAAAAAAACAGCCATAGACTGATTTTTTTCTCAGTCAAAAGAAGAAACAAAATCTGTTGCCTTCATTTATGTCTCCCGGGTTCTGAGGAGTCTAAAGCTATGCCGCCAGCCCCGCCTGGGACCTCCTGGCAGCACATACTCTCACTCCCTCAGTGCACTCACCACCCAGGTCCTATCCACACCTTCATCTGGGGATTTCCAGCCCGCCCCCAACCCTGTTATCAATTGTTCCTTTCTGTGTTGACAGGGCTTGCAGTGTATTCTTTTTTCTAAACAGACCTCATGCATTTGTTTCCATTACTCTTTTGAGAAGGAACCCAGATGAGGCTTTTGGAATTACCTACCATGTTTTAGGAAATGAGAAGAAAGCGTGACCCCCATGTAGTGTCAAGATCCCACGCATCAGGACACCCGATGAAACAATGCTGCCCATTGTGCTGCCCTGACATTCACAAGCTGACAGCCCCTCATCTCTGCAAAGGGCCTGGGCAACGGCGGACTAGCAGCCACCAGGTGAGAGGCACCTGACTGTGCAGACTGCTTCAAGAGCACCCTGACACGGTCCTGACTTTGCAAAAGGTGAAAATCTTGCTGAAGGAGTGAAACCAACAGACAGGAAGCAAGGAGGGAATAACGAAGTGACCGCTAAGCTCCAGGGGCTGATTCTGAGAAAACTAGGAGTTTGGAGAAAGGAAGGTGGATGACAGGTTTGGGGAAGAGGTGAGACTTGAGCTGGACCTTGAATGAGCAGGATCAAAGAGGCCGAGGGGAATAGGAATTGCTCCGTGGGTGAGCAATGAGAGAAAAGGGAGAAGGCCGCTGGTACAAGGGGCAGGGAGAGGTGGAATCAGCAGAGGGCCAGGAGCAGTGTGAAATAACAGGGCGGTCTACAGCGGGGATGACAATAAGAAGCCACATGGGTGGGGAGTTTCTCCCAGGCCAGCAACCGTGGGAGCTGTTGTAAGCCCTGACCCTTAAGGGACAAGGAGAGTGTGCGAGTACCAGGACTCAGAGAGAGCAACACTTGGGAGGGGGACACCTGGCAACACCTGGGCCTTCATGGCGGGAGGCAGCCCCCATCCAAGCAGTGAGCCTGCGGGGAGGGAGCCGGGGAAGGCCCAGCCTGACCAGCAGCCACCTGCTGCCATGCTCCAATCTTTGCTCAGCGTGAACTAAGACCAAGCAGATGCCCAAGAACCTGCTGGTGGCTCTAAAGGTGACCTGCGGATACCTGGGTGGAGAAGGGAGGGTGGGCAGTGGTGAGAGAGCCAGCAGATGCGTCACCTGGAGGCAGTGCCACAGGTCCTGTAGCAACTCCAACTGGACATAATGGCTTTCAGGCCGCGTGTAGTAGATGAGCCCCCAGCCCCCAGCCCCCGCCCCCCAGGTGGACTGCAATCAGTCCTCTTGTTCCCCAAGCCTCTGCTCGAGTATTTTAAATGAGCCCCCCCAAACCCCAAACACATTCCATCACATCAGCCCTGTTCTATTTCCCTCACAGCATCATCTGACATGATCCTGTTTCCCTTTGTCATGCATTATCATCTGCCCCTGGGAGACTGCAAGCTCTTTTGTGAGTCACTGTTCTCCCAGCACTGAGTACAAGGACTCCTGGGGGCCCCACCTGCTGAAATCTGGACAATGATCACTCACAGCACAAAACCTACAAGCCCAAGACACAAACTGTGCTAAAAGCAACCTCAAGATGAGGAAGGAGCAGCCAGGGAGAGGACGAGACACGGGAGAGAGAGAGAACGGGGAAAAGCTCCTTCCCTTTCAAATGTCACACGTGGCCACAGCAGGTGGCATAGAGTACCAGAGTCCGAGCTCTATGCCACCTCCGGGCGCTTTCCCTGCCTCTCCTTAATGGAGGGCTGCAGAGAGCCACCAACCTGGCCGCCCGGCCTCCACCTAAGTGGCCCATCTTCCTCCAGCACCCGGCAGGTCACAGAGCTCAGAGGGCCTTTCCGGTTGGAGGGTCCCCGCCATACATGGGTTTGTGCTGCACCCAGTTCCTGCGGGGGGGGGGGGGGGGGGGGAGAGGTCTGTTCTGACATCAAACAGCCCGTCAGCGTCACTGTTCCAGAAACTGCTGGCATGATGAGTGGGCCGCACCAAGGTGGCGGCTGACGATTAGCTCATCTCTAATTATGTGGAATTTACGATTAGGCAGCGAGTTTATTTTGAAACCCGGCAATAACAAGACGCACAGCGCTGGCGCTGGCGCTGGTGAGGACCAGGGGGCGGAGTTCTAGAGTGCCCTTTAGAATATAATAGCTTGTCATTGCCATGGAAACCAGCTCCCTGGGAGTTTGCAGGCACCTTATTCTATAATTATAAAAGGGATCTGATAAGGGTTGGGAGGGGTGCGTGCGTGTGTGTGTGTGTGTGTGTGTGTGTGTGTGTGTGTGTGTTTCTTTATAAATTGCATTTGGTGGCTGAAAATAGAAGAACCTGGAGAACAAAGCCTGTTATTAACCACCATCTGCTAAGAGGCGGCTACACTTCAGCTGCCTGGAGAGGCTCTTCCTGTAAGCTCTGCACATGTGGCCAGAATGCCAGGGGTCCATCAGGGCTCAATGTGTCCGGAAGGGGCGGGTGCGCCCAGGCAAGCCAGGTGAGAACATGGCTGCAGGCTGACATGGCCCGATCCGGTGTTTAGCACCCACTGTCTGAGCGCCAACTGCTCTGTGCCCCACCCGAGGGGAATCTGCAGGGTCTCCTCCTTCCCTCTGTCCTCCTGCCCCTCATTTTCAGATTCCAAATCCAAGTGGAATCGCAGCTCGCCCATCCCACCCCCACCCCCACCCCCACAATTGTGGGACTTGAGCTTGAGCAAATTTTATAAGCTCCCTGAACCTAACGTTCTTTTGAGATTAAAGATTGTTAGGAGGATTGATCAAAATAATGAAGATGAAGGGAGCATGCTTGGCAAGCCGCAGCTTGTCGTACACAGCTGGACTCTCCGAAGCACTGAGCCAAACTTGCTTTGGGAAAATATTGTTTGAAAAGCAAGCCCCCTATTTTCCGGTTGAATGATTTCATCAATAATTCCACAGTAGATATTAAAGAAAACAGGAATATCCTGCTATAATAATAATAATAATACAAAAATACCTTCCATTTGTATAGCATTTTATAGCTTAAAAGGGTGTTCACACATTTATTGTGGTTGTATGTTGCCCTAATGGAGCAGCGCACTCTGTGTTGACTCACTGATAAGGAAGCCCAGGCAGTTCGGAAAGCTTCTTTTCTGAAAGGCCTGCCCTGTTAATAACGGGCCATCGTCATTCAAAACTGAAGCGTACCGGTGCTGAGTACAGCGATGTCTGTTAAGGGCTCCGAGTCAATAAAAGCACCAGCAGCCATTTTCTAAAGCTATTCAATCTCTAGAGTTCATCCAATTGCCCTCTGAAAGCAGGAAATGAGTGAGAAGAAGAGAGAATGCTTCATTCGTGATCATAGCCTGTTGTCTGGAATTAATACTCTTTCAAACCCAGAGACATATTTGGGGGAAAACATCACTGTCATATTGCTCCCCCCTACTGTGCCCTACTCCCGTGGATCACCCATCACTGCTCATTGTCTGACAATAGGATTACATGTGTTTCCAAGTAATAGAACCCCCCCCGCAAATGAACAGTGAGTTAGAAATGTATTTATTTTTCAAGTAAAGCTCCAAAAGGTAGACAGCACAGAGTTGATATGGGGGCTCCGCTCATCGACCCAGCTCACCACTCACCATCTCCATGGCCTGGCCTCAGCCTCTATTCTCTCTGGCTCAGAGTCAGGAAACACCAGGAAACCCGGCTACGTCAGATGCTGACCCCAAGATAATCAGATGCACCCCGGTGGGCAGGGCCAGCTGAACCACATGGATGGGGCAAGAGAAGGGAAGTTCTTACAAACAGGTAGTTTGTAGGACAGCTTGCACCCATATGTATCCATGGCAACAGTCATTCTCTAAGCTCCAATGATCGATTTTCACAACAGGTCAAAATCCTCTGGGAAACGGCCACAGAGCAGCTGTCAGTGCTCACTTGTGTGGTCTGCCTACCAGGTGTCCAGGAGCCCCACGGCACCTGTGTACCTGCTTATGTCCCCTGAAGAAATAAGCTCTCTGCCCACAGCTCCAAAGGACAGACTGTGAGTCCTTCCAGAAAATAATGGCCTGTCCAGGGATGAGTAGCCCTCCAAGTCAGCAAGACACCAAACACCCGGGAAAGTATCACACCAGATTCGTTTGTCCTCCCCATGAATTTTAAAGCACACGCAGCACAGAGGCCTCCTGAAAAGTGAGTCCAAACGCAGTCACATCTACCCAGGAGAACGTGGTCCCCAGGGACTCACGCATCTCAGGATGATTAAGCCTGAGGTACTCTGAAAGTCCTCTGCATTTCCATCTTGCCATTCAACAATGAAAATCAGGGAAAGCAGGTCAAATGAATCACTCATAAAAATGTTTTTAAATGTGTCCTTTTCCAGGGATGATTGAACCCATAGCCGCCACCTCCATATGCTACACTAAATGGTCACTGAGGTCGTGCAAGACACAGTCACTTTCAGGTCAGTTCTCAGGAAAGCTAAGAAAACAGGAGCATGTGTGTCCGTCTCCCATCATTTCTCTTCTGCTCTCTTCAAGAGTAAGAAAAACAAAAAATGAAACATCAATTCAGCCACCCGAGTATTCATTATGAAACCACATCCATAGCTTTTGCTAGAATATCTCTGCTTTTTCATAAGCAGCTCCCTTTAGAAAAGCACTGCTGCTGTTCCTCCGATTACAGAACAGCCGGCTCTTACCAGCCATGTCACTTGGTGAGAGAGCAGCAAGTAAAACCAGAGGTTACCAAGGAGGCGCTCGCTGCTTTCCACTCGGAGAACTCAGAGCCTCACACTAGACGCCGCCTCCCCCGGGCTGCGCTGTGTGACCTTCCTTCACGGGAGACCATCATGGCAGTCAGCTTTGTGAAAACAATACTGAATTCAACCTATGAGCTTAGGGTTCAAGCCACAGCTCCATTACTTTCCATGTGACCTACAGCTATGTAACCTTTTGCATCCTTGTTGACCACTAAAATAGAATACCTACCTCTGGAATTAGATGTTAGCATAAGAAAGTATTCTGAAACGGTGGGTTTTTAGCTGCCGACAAAATGAAGTGTGCTGAGTTCTCTGGTATTAAAGGCACAGCTGTTGAAATGAAGCCATGCATACAAAGCAGACCTATGCAGAGAGACAAGGACTTCTATGGCTTTTCCAATTGCTAATGAGAATAAAAATTACAGGTCAGCCATCAGAAATGGGGCCCCATCAGACTCCCACCCCCATCTTCTTTGCTCTTTCTGCAGAAGATGCTTTATTGAGCACCTGCGAGGGCAAGCCATCTCCATTTATGAATTAAACATGCATTTTTAGTTTAAAGAAAAAAATGAAGGCATGGTATTAAAAATCCCCTTTTTACTTTACATCACTGCTGTCTACTCCTGATGTATAAACTCTCAAAATAAAAATCCATTTCACTTCAATTTTTAAAAATCTATTTCTGGCCTTTGAAACCAAGACCACATACCTTTGAGCCAAAGACACACAACACAGAAGTAGCTGCAGGCACCCACCTTCATCCACGATTAATACTCGGAACTTCTCTGTGTCTCTCACCTACTTTCTCCTCAAAATTTCACCTCTACCTGCCAGCAATTTCCTGGCTCTTCAATTACATCTTCAGTCTTGCCTCTGGACTTGGCGACTTATTTAGTCAAAAAATACTTATGAGTGCCTGCCCTGTGCCAGGCACTGTTTGTTCATAGGGAACAAAATCCTGGGAAACCAGGGGTCCCTGGATCTCCTAGAATAGTTCACTCCTGCTTCCTAGTGTTAGAATCTTGGTTTCCGCCAGTGGGCTCCAACTTGTTTGCACCTGGCATGGGTTAGTCCCTTGGGCCTCAAATGCCAATTGCATCATCAAGAAAAGGGTAATTTGAACAGAAATGCCACATGGAACGTCTAAGAAACCAGGTTTGATAAAATCCAGTCCTATATAATAAAAGGCTAATATGCAAATAGACCAAATGGCGGAATGACCAGTTGCTATGATGCGCACTGACCACCAGGGGGCAGAAGCTCAATGCAGGAGCTGCCCCCTAGTGGTCAGTGCACTCCCACAGGGGGAGCGCTGCTCAGCCAAGAACTGGGCTCATGACCTGCGAGCGCAGCTGCAGTGATGGGAGCCTCTCCCAGCTCCACAGCAGCACTAAGGACCCCTTGGGGGTCCTGAACTGCAAGAGGGTGCAGGCTCGGCTGAGGGACCTCCCTGCTCCCCCCTGCAGTGCATGACTGTCGTGCACTGGGCCTCTAGTAGGCTATAACAGGCACACAAATCCAGAAAATGCAGGCACTTCAGTTCCTACAGCCTCCTTCTGGGGATTGTCAATAGAAAATGGTGGGTCAAGGTCACCTCAGGCTGTCTGACCCCCTCCTCTAGATTGATAAACTGGGCTTGGTTCCTTTCCCTCTACAATAATCTTGGATGTGTCCTTTATGTCGCACAGGCTATTCTCAAAATAACTTCTTTAAAGGAAGAGTTTCAAGTAATTGAAACACAAAATTTACTTGTGTTCAATTTCTAGCAATTTTTTGATGCTCTTATCTTTGTCTTGGAACAATAGTTTGGGGTTAAAAAATAAGTAAAGAGCTTCATTTCTGGTACCAGTTCAAAAATTAGTCACTAGGTGGTAGGTTTCGTCAGTTTGCTTTTCCTATACTTTAAAATGATTTTTAGTTTGGTACAACGTAAAATTGAAAAAGAGTAGCAGAGCCCTGGCCAGTTAACTCAGTTGGTTGAGTATAGTCCTGTGCACCAAAAGGTCACTGGTTCAATTCCTGGTCAGGGCACATACCTGGTTGCAGGTTCAATCTCCAGTCAGGGTGCATATGGGGGGCAACCAATTGATGTTTCTCTCTCACATCAATGTTGCTCTCCCTTACTCTCTCTCTAAAAAGATCAATAAAAAGAAAAAAATTTAAGTAAAAGAGTAGCAGAACTTTCAGCTTAAGTTGGAGTCCAGCTAGTGACTCTGGATATAAAGGTCCCAAGCAGCACATCAACTACACATGAAAGCAAGAGATGCAAAGTTTCTATGAGACTGGAAACAAAGGAAAATAATCCTCCAAGAAGGAGTACACTTCTCCAAGAATTACACTAACCAAAGTACAGATGAAGCCCTGAGAAAGAGGAGCAGAGAAAGACAGTCAAGTAGGATTTATGGACCCCCATTTCCTGCAAACCCCTACCTCAGGGACATGAGGCCTTCGCTGTCCATAAAGCTGATAGGCCCTTCTACTGTAATAAAAACGCTTTCTGAAATGACCGTTGTTTGTTTCACAGTGGTTATTAGGCTTTAGGACTGCATACCAATATTTCTCTCTCTTCTCCTTAGTATGTGATTGGATTGCACTTCCCAACCCTCTGGAGATTAAACATGGACGTGTGACTCCCTTCAGCCAGAGAAAAGTGATGTGTATCATGTCTGCATGGAAGCTTTAATACCCAGTGCACAATTAGCCACACTCCTTTTGCCTCTGCTAAGATGACCAGAACCTCTCCAGATGGTGGCCACTCCAATAGCCTAGGTCTTGGAGTGCTTCTGGAATGCTATGATGGACATTCAGCAGGAATGCAAAACAAACTTACTGTGTTAAGGTGCTGAGCGTTGGGGTTTGTTTGTTACTACTGCATGGCCTTGCCTATGCTGACTTCTACTCATATATCCTGAACTCAGGTTGCCAGATATGCATCACAAAATATCTGACCCCCAGTGGATTCAAGGATGAAAATATGCATTTTATTTTTTAAGATACCAAAAGTATTTACATTTTATAATATCTGCATTTTTGAAACTGTTCTTTTGATGTATATTTACTATATAGAGCAGGAGTTGGAAAATTTTTCTATAAAGGACCAGAAAGTACAGCAATCAAAGTTTGAGAATAAATTAATTTCAATAATTTTAGAGCTGCTATTAATTAAATAAGTGTGCTGGCCCCAAAGGGAGAGAAATGGTATAGTCAAAGTAAAAACTTTCATCATACAGGGAATTAGAAAGGAGGTTGTTTTTCCTAAGTGAGAGCCATTAAATTTTTCTGATTTCATCATGGTTGGATATTTACTCCAATAAATGCAGCATATAAAATCAATATATAAAATCATCCAAAGGACACATTTCCCTAGGTACCTGGCATAAATATTTAATGTTTCTTTTTATAAAATTTTCAACTAAATATAATGGAAAACAAGTTCTTATATAATGCAAATGCAACCTTTTTCTTAAAAGGTAATAATTTTTCTCAAGTACATAAAATTTTTTATGAAAGAAAGGGCCAATTTATTTCTTATATTGAGTTGTGAATATTATGACTGCAGAAATCAGTGAATAAGATAGAGATGGGATTCTGGAACTACTAGCTCTTGTAGAAGAGTGTATTACTAGCCAAGAATTATTTCTCCCTCCCTCATCCTTGCCAAAGTCCTCACAGTTTACCTCCCCATTTCATTTATGTTGTGTTCAGTCATGTGACTTGTGTTAGCCAATGGAACGTAGACAGAAGAAACTGTGCCATTTCAGAGCAGAAGCCTCTAACCACCTCTTATGGGTTTGCATTCCCCCTTGCCCTCTGTCATGAGAAAAGCAAGCCCTTTGCAGCTGCTGTTGGTGATGTTGAACACCTGGAACAGACTTGAACCCAACTCTTATCCTAAGGCAGAACCATTCCAACTAACTTGCAGATGAGTGGATGAGGACATTGTTGTATGCCATTGAGATTCTGGAGTTGTTCATCAGTGTTATCACATCAATAGTAACTAATATAGCTACTATTTACTATTTTTTCTTACTTAATCAAGAAGTATTTTTCACACTGCCATATGAAAAATCATGATTTTTAAATAGTCATCAGTTCAGTAAAAACGTCTCAATTATCTTAATAAACCAAGCCACAAAGTGTGATTAAGCCTAGTAATTCCATGGAATTCATTTTTTAAAACTTCTTAACTTTTTTTATTTTAGATGATGCAGCAGGATAGTATTTTGAAGTACTAACAGATGTCCTCAATTATTCCCTATGTGTCATTGAATTATAACCCAGTCCTAGGCCTAGAAATAAAGACACTTAATAACTTAAAAAGAAATGCTTCCAACTATGGATTGCAAACCATTAACGGATCACAAAATCAGTGAAGTAGGTCTCAACCAATGTGGGGTTTTTTTGTTTTTTTTTAAATATATTTTATTGATTTTTTACAGAGAGGAGGGGAGAGGGATAGAGAGTTAGAAACATCAATGAGAGAGAAACATCGACCAGCTGCCTCCTGCACACCCCGCACTGGGGATGTGCCCGCAACCAAGGTACATGCCCTTGACTGGAATCAAACCTGGGACTTTTCAGTCTGCAGGCCGACGCTCTATCCACTGAGCCAAACCAGTCAGGGCGTACCAATGTGTTTTAAATGAAAAATAGAAGAGAAAACAGCAGGCTATGTCACACATAAAAAGGCAAATATTGGTTTGCAAATATATGTGAGACAAAGAGAGAATAAAATGTGATAAAGAAAAGTCAAAACAATGATTGAAAACAGTCTTAAAGGAAGTTTATTTGAGTAGAATTAGAGGCATCAAATAATTGGCTCTCATTTGATACTAGACCCTTCGAATTACAATTAGCACTTTACTTTCTCCATCACTCTGGAGCTATAATTATAGATAATGTAAAATAGAAGGACATTATTTGAACATGGAAAAGACCACAGCAAATACTAATTAAACAATGAATTACTGAAGTAATTTCCATTCAAGTCAGGACCAAGATAGGAATGTCTACTATGAACACTACTTTTCAATCATGTTTAGAACATTTTAACTAATGCACTAAGGAAAAATAAATAGAACATAAAGAAAGATAAATCTTTCTTTCCTTATCAATGATATTATTGAATTTCTGGAAAACTAAGATTTAGTTGAACACAGTATTAATTTGATAATGGGACTAACTACACATAAATACATAAAACATCTTATCCGTATTAAGAATAACCAATTAGAAATATAAGTGAAAACATCTAAATTGTGATCAAGACTAGATAATATATAGGGACAAGTATGATTTTTTTTAAGTTATAGGACCTAAGTGAAAAGGCAGCTTGCTGGATGGCTCAGTTGATTGCACATCCTCCCATACCCCAAAAGGTTGTGGGTTCAATTCCCGGTCATGGCACATACCTAGATTGCAGGAAGCGACTGATTGGTGAATGTTTCTCTCTCACATCAATGTTTCTATCTCTCTCCTTCTCTCTCTTTTCTTTCTAAAATCAATAAACATGTCTTCAGATGAGGATAAAAAGAGAAAGGGAAGACAAGCCTCAGAGTGGGAAAATGCCTTTTTAAACCCTACATTCAACAAAATAACTTATGTCCAGAATATATAAAAATTCTTTCAAATCAGTAAAAAAGAATGACTATCCAATTTCCTTTTTTTAAAAAAGGAAAACGACTTAAACCAGACATTTCATAAAAAGGCTATCCATATGATCAATAAGCATATGGAAAACAACTCAGCATCATTCGTCACAACAACATAGGCTAAATAGCCACCAGAATGGCTACAATGTTTAACTGTCAATGCTAAGTTGATAAGAATGGGAACAACTGGCACTCTCACAATACTGACATAACATGGCACTGATTGTTTGGAAAACTCTGGCATGCTCTGTTAGAGATGAATATATGCATACACTCTGGCCCAGCAATGTGTACATATAAGTGAACCGACAGACATGTATAAGAATTGGTCTGGTATTACTGTTAACAGCCCAAACTGGAAACAACCCAGATTCGCACCAAGAGTAGAATGGCGGGGTAGAAATGCAAAATGATGCATCCACTGTGAAAAGTGGTATGGTGAGTCCTCCAAAAATTAAACATAGAATTACTATATAGTCCAGGAATTCCACTTCTGAGTGTCTACTCAAAAGAATGGAAAGCAGAGACTTGAGTGAATATTTGTACACCCATGTTCCCACCAGCATTATTCGCAATAGCCAAAAGGTGGAACCAAGTCAAGTGCCCATGGGCAGATGTATGGGTAAAGAAAGGTATAAGCATACAAAGGAATATTATGCAGCCTTAAAAATGAAGGAAATTCTGATACATGCTACACATGGATGACCAATGAAGACATGCTAAACCACACACAACAAAGCAAATATTATATAATTCATTTAAATAAGGTAACTAGAGTAGACAAATTCATAGAGGCAGAAAATAGAATGGTGGTTGCAAGGGCCTGGGGTAAGGAGGAAATGGGGAGTTATTACTAATGGATACAGAGTTACAGATTAGGATGACAAAAAAATGTCTGGAGATGAATGGTGGCAATGACTGCACAACAATGTAAATGTACTTAATGCAACTGAACTGTACACTTAAAAATGATTAAAATGATAGATTTTATGTATATTTTATCACAAGAAATTTTAAGAGTAGAATGGATAAATTGTGATATATTCATGAAACTACTACTGCACAACAACATAGATTTAATATTTTTAATTCAACAGCTTTAAAAAGCATGTGTGTTTTTTGAATATAAAAAAAGGCAAAAGACTTAAACCAGACAAATAAAGATAAAAATGCAAAAGGATATTTCTTCACCCTTATAACTACAGAAAATATATTTTTAGCAGTTTTAGAATTATTATTTTGCTCTAAATTTAAGCATGAAGCCTACTAGAAACGGAAGCTGAGAAATTTTCAAATAATCAAAGCAAATATTTATATAACTTTTAAAAATTTAACTTAATAAACAAAATAAAAAAAGATAAGACTATCTAATTTCACATCAGGCAGCCCTTCCCCAACTGCATTGTCAGTTCACTTCCTGCACCACTCAGATTATAACTGCCTGGGCATGGTTACAAGCTGAAGTAGACAAGGCAGTAAGCGATCACTTCCAAGTTTTGAGGTTCATAAGAGAGAGGACCAGCATCAGGAAAGGATGTTGGAGACATGTCCTGCAAAGACTGCCATTTCTACTTACACTTTCTGGCACAGAAAGAAGACAGCTTGTTTCACAGAGCCAGGCACCATATTGTGCCCAGTTATTCAACGGTTCTTACAGTGAGAGCAGCTTCCTGCACTGTCCAATTGGGGGCACCCCATCGGTGAGCCCAGCGTGGTGCACACTGCTCATCCTTCTCCCTGAGACCTGGCGGATAGTGAGAGGGACCAAAGCCACTCACACCCGAGCCAGGTGAGCAAGCCCTGACTAGCTCTCCGCTGCTTTGCTGTGCAGGTAAACAGAAAAAGCAACACGGCGCCTACGAAGCAATGTGGGACAGAGGAAAAGGAAGCAGTACACTCAGGTGGCAGAGGGAAAAAATGCTGTTTTAAGAGCTCAAATCCATTATGTTTATTTTCTAAAAGAATGAGAGACACTCAGATCAAGAGGACAGGTTATTCCCTAAACTTGTAGCCCTACACAACCCTCTTTTTTTAAAAAAATGTTTTATTTGCTTTAGAAAGTGAAATACATAGTGTGTAGTGGGGTTGAATGAGGCCTCTTCAAAACTCACAAGGCCCAGAACCACAGAATGTGACCTTTCTGTGGATACAGAGTCTTTGCAAATGTTGTTGGTTAACCCAAGATGAGGTGGTGCAGGCTGAGAGTGGGCCCTGATGCCAGTGACTGGGTCCTTACGAGGACAGGCACACAGAGAAGGCTGAGAAGACGGAGGCAGAGACTGGAGTGATGCAGCTACAAGCCAAGGATCGTTAGGAGCCACTAGGAGCAAAGAAGAGGCCAGGAAGGGTTCTTCCCTAGAGTCTTGGAGGAGCATGGCCCTGCCGACACCTTGATTTAGCTGCCAGAACTACGAGAATAAGTGTCTGTTGTTTTAAGACACCTACTCTGTGACAAACTGTTATAGCACTCCTAGGAAATTAGCATAGTAAGCTATACCAAAGAGTAAAATCAACAACGAAAAATAAATACCCACTTATCCATAACCTAATTTATGGAAGAAAAGTTACTGATAACTTCGAAGTCCTCGAGAGTATCTGTCCCCTGTCACAGCCTCCATCCCTCATCTCTACTATCTGGAATTTTGTATTAATCATTTCTTTTCTTTTCTTTGTAATTCTCTTAAACATACATATGAATATATCCCCAAACAATACAGTGTTTAGTTTTTCCAGTTTTTTTTTTAATTTCTTTATTGGTTAAGGTATTACAAGTGTGTCCTCATCCCCCTATTAACCCCCAACCTCCTCCCACAGTTTTTCCAGTTTTGAGCTTTTACATGAAGTTATACTTTATATATTTTTTAATGTTTTATACAATATTTTGTTTTTGAGACTAATTCATGATGATGTGTAATATTGTATATACAACATATTTATTTTTCTGCTAACTCCTAAGTGGTTTTCAATATTTTGTTGTTATAAACAATATCACTATGAACATCTTTGTGTCTCATAATACATCTCTATTATTATGGGACTATACTAACCTGATTTGCAATAGGCTTAGAATTAAAATAGAGTTTCTACCTCATAGATTTGCTGAGTTATGGATATGTTCATGTGCAACTTTATGAAAAGTATACTTTAAAAATATATATGTGACAGAATTTAGAGGAATTTTTTAGATGTCAAAATCACAGACTCAAAACAAGAAAGAAGAGATAAAAAATAATTAGTTAATAATCTAAAATCTGATGAGGCTAGGACAAAAACACAGACTGATCTCACTTAAAAATATAGATTTAAACTCATAAATAAAATATAAGCAATTTAAATCTAAAAGTACATAATAATAATAATGCACCATTACCAAATCGACTTTACTCCAGAATGCAAGCATGATTAAATATTAAGAAAAATGCACATAATTTATAAAATGAGTCAAAACATAAAAGTATATGATTATGTTAATAAAAATTAAAAAGATATTTTCTAATATTCAGAATCTATTTCTCTTTTTTAAAAAACTCTTTATGAACCAATACTAGGAAAATGGATTTTTAACATGATGAAAAATATCCACATTAACCAAATTAGAAAAAAGAATAGAATGCTTGCCTTCATTATTCAAACCAGTTTGGAGATTTCTAATCTATGTAGTAAGAAAGAGAAAGTGAGGTATAAATTTTATAAAGGAGACCAAAATTAGAAAGGAGAAAATTTATTTGGAGATGACATGATTTGCAAGTGATCTTTCACCTAGATAACACAAGACTAAAAAATCTTCTATTGTAAAAATCTCACCATAATGAAGACAGATATACTTGTCAGTGTTCGGCAAAGACAATTTGTCCTACAATATTGACACAATGCCTTTAGTGGAGCAACAGATTAAATGGAAGGCTGACGTTAATGATCCAAAATATTGTATAAAAAACATTTTAAAAATATATAAGTAGAGTTTCATGTCATATGAAAAAAATATTAACTTTGAACACTTACAGGCAGCATAGAAAAACTGCTCATATCATTAGAGAAAGCAAGCAGTTCACCTTCCCTTTCTCATGCTCACTCTTGGACATAACTTTATTGGATGAAATAGGGGATGGGATTGTCTAACATTTACATCATTATCTCCTTCCTTTTCTCTTTCTAACTCTATTTCTTTTCCTGTCAGAACAGACATTTGAATTCATGTACTTCGCATGCATTTATAATCAGACATCATTATAAAGTAAAACCATATCTAATTATGCCCATATGTAGATTCTGCTTTTGCTTGATGCCAAGCCTGATGCAAAATTCAGTCTTGCTACAAATTCCACCTCCCAACAAATTATTTTCGCACACCAAAAGTATTATTAAAAAAAATTAG